>NC_090731.1:24140166-24142666 GCF_036898095.1 Palaemon carinicauda | reverse complement strand
CTTATTAGATTTGTGCCGTAAATGTGAAGAGATCACTTCAGGGACGTTGTTATAAAAGTAAATAACTTATGACACGTTTTTGTTTTTATTTTCACAATATTCTTTTCACCATCCAGCAATACAGATAATATACTATTTAACTTCATACTGAGCGACGCTCTTCAGAATTTTGTTCATGTGTATTATCTTCAAAATTACTACTTCATTAATTACAATTCCAGTGTTTGATTAAGAAGTAAATCTAGTTCACGTTACGCCTGCAAATTATGATAACTCTTTTGATAGTTTCTTTGTGCGACCTATCACCAACAGAAAACGTAAAACTTTTAACATCATCCATACGATCGCCATTAACTTTTTTTATGGTAAGTTAACTCCCCCTGAGACCTTTTAAATTCCCCCTGCTCCTCCTTCATTTTTATTATGGATTCCAGACTTAAGTCTGGTCCTCAAAATTAAGCCCCATAAGCTATAAAAAGGGTATCAAACGATATCATTTAAAGCCGGTAATCCCACTATATCTAAGGGTCTTAAAAGCCTTATGAACATCTGGATATGTCACCATGTTCCTTTGTTTACATTCGACTGTCCCTTGCTTGACATTGATGGTCAATATATCATAATATAGGAAAAGGGGTTTTAGGCCTGTGTGGTCTGGATGTTATTTAATATTTTTTTTTTTTTTTGCTTTTTCTGATAGGCCTAATGGTGACAACACTCAAAATGATAGCTATGAGGAAGGCAGCATCATTTAGAATATTTGAGAATTCATAACTTTTTTAATATCATACAATCTCAAATTTTATCTAGATTAACTTGTTAAATAGTCCATCAACCTTTAATTGTTCATTTAATTTAATTCTTATCCTAATTATATTCTGTGGCTCTGTGTGTATTTTCTTATGTATTCTTTTGCCATTAAAAAAAATATAGTTTGTTGTAGCGCTGTATTCCCCGACTCATATCCAGGAAATATTTGTTCCTCAATAACAAAACTGCAATTAGCTTCATTAGTTTTAAACAAGTTAAACTGTAGCATATGTACTAGATTTCACACTAAGGGTAACGACCTAATTAGCATTTACACTATCAATCTTGTTGTTTTTGTCTTATCTGAAAAGATGCTTAAAAAATCTGAAGTTTTTCTGTCACTGTTATTAAGGTTGAGAGCGATTAGCTGAATATACGCTAGTTCAGTCTAGCTGCATCACCCAGTTAGATAATCCCCCACCACCCCCCTCCAACCACCCACCTCTCTCTCTCTCTCTCTCTCTCTCTCTCTCTCTCTCTCTCTCTCTGGTGATAAGTATTTATTAGAGAAACGAATAGCAATGTTTATATTCATGAACTTTTACATCTTTTTGTTAGAACAAGAATTTACAAAATTATCTACTTTATGGGCAAAAGTTCACGAAGTAACTCCCTTATTGTTGAGGCAAAAAAACAGCCTAAGAAGATTTTAGGCCTCTATTGTATAAGTATTCTAAAATTAGTTAAAAATTTTGTAAGCAATTCTGTTTACATCTTTTTTTAATATGTATCATGATTAGGCCTAATGTTATTTTGTCTCATCTTGTACCTTTAAAATTAACTTGATATTGAATCGAAAAACTATCAAAATTGGTAAACGTTATCAAGAAAATTATTATTGTATTTACTTTTGAGTAGTAAAATTTTAATCATGCTAAAAGACATCTCTTAATAGAAGCAAATTATTCTTTGAACCAAAATACCAATGGATCCTTGAACAAAGTAGCAACATATTTTGAGGCAAATCTAAAGAAAAAAAACTTTATTTGTTAACCACAATGTAGGAGTTGAGTGAGAGGCTATTTCCCCTATATAATAAACAGCTCGTGTCTCTCCCTGTCCCTCGGGTAGGGGAGAGAGGGGGGTAATCATGCCCTGTGGGAAGAGGGTGCGTGCGTTTGTGTGTGTGTGTGTTCGTTTGAGTGTGTGTGTATCTATTTAGATATTTAGCAGGCATCTTTGACGGGTCACGTACAATATTTCTAAATAGTGTTCCATGGCATAATTACTCCATTTACAGACAGAGCCATGAACGATACATATATCTATCATTTCAACGGTCCCAAGTAGTCATTCTTAAAACATTTGCTCTCATGGAAACTTACTTACTACGAACCGTAGCCCAGACATTAAGCATCTATCGGATTCTATCCACTCGAAACTACACCCCCTACCCGTTAGGTAATTACCCAATCGATTTTCGTGTCCCCCATGACATTCAAATATTTAGTACTTAAAAATAAACATGGCTGTGAGTGTTTTTTTTTTTTTTTTTTTTTTTTTTTTCTTTTTAGTTAAGTATAAAAATATGTACTCTTGAGCTTTACTATATATTAGCTACACTGATAGGTAATATCTTCTTGCCTCATTTGAATTGAAGAATTTTTTAAAGAATAATCAAAGTAGATAAATCTATGTTAGGGTACATATGTGAGCTCAGTTGATAGAAGAGAGATCAAATTATTCTGAA
>NC_090731.1:24120166-24125166 GCF_036898095.1 Palaemon carinicauda | reverse complement strand
ATATATATATATATATATATATATATATATGCACATATATATATATATATATATATATATATATATATATATATATATATATATATATATATATGTGTGTGTGTGTGTGTGTGTGTGTGTGTATGTATACATACGTATATTTATATATCCAGTAATCATAAACTAAATTAAACATGCCATTGAAGCGTTTATTACATCGTTTCAACACCTAACTGGTTTGCGAAAAAAATCTGGGTTTAATAGAAAAACAGCAGAGAACCATAGTCAAAATATGAAAACATGAAACATTAGAAAAAAATCCTGTTTATGAACTAAAATTAATACAAATTTAATTTTAATTCTTGTATTATAATCAAACTTATGATAAGATGAAAAGACGGCTGATTAATTTCTGTTAATTAATAAAACTAAAAAAAATCCTCAATAAACCGATGTAACGTATACAGGATTCTTCAATTATAGTTGACTTTCCGTTAGAGCGTTTGGCTGCCATAAGAGATTTTGTTAATGAACATTGCCTGACCGTCTGTTATTTTGAATAATTAAAATATCTAATTCAAAAAAAAATCTGTATCTTTTAAAGTGTTGCCACTTTACAAAACCAAATAAATTGTCGAAGTAAGGTTTTACTAGGTCATTTGCCGAATAGTCCTTTGCTCTTTTAGGTAATTGAACGAGCAAACAACAATTCGCTAACAGTTTACCCAAATGGCGTGTTCCTATTGGCTGAGTCAATCAAGAAGGGACGCCCTGTCGCCCCCAAATGTTCCTCAAAACCAGATTTCACCAGTATTTTATTCTCAAAAAGCCTCACTTGTGCCATCTATTGGTAACTTTAAAAACATGTAAAAATTCAGTCCATCACTAAAGAAACTATTGTATACTTTTTTTTAAACAATTCACAAATCCCGTACATACATGTATGAACATGAATACAATAAAATAAACTGACATGTATGCTGAAAATACCAAAATTAGAGGTATCATGACAGATATAAGAAATTTTAGAGAGTATTTTCAACTAAAGGTTCGGCAAAACTAGACTTGCATAGCAGAGGAGGTTCAGAATTGCCAATACTTTAAGTAGAGAGAACAATTCTATAAAGAGGAGTAAATGGTCCTTTGGATAGTATAATGATGAAAAATGTATATATACAATAATTATCGTTTCATTATCTGGTTAAAATGCTAATGGACATATTATTTAGTAAGATTCCTCTTCTTATAAAACAGATATGTTTGCCAACCTTAACAATCCCCCACCTACCCCCTGGAGAGGGGGGGTGTAAACATTAGATTCTTTTAACTTTTCATAATGGCAAAATTTCAAACAATAAAACGAGTTGGTCAATGTGTAGCTCATATAATTGAAAATAGATTTTAGCTACATATATAAAGAGAGCTCGTTCATAGAGGCTGTGGTGAGGACATGTAATTATTCACAAACTCTTTCATCTAAAAGAACTATCAGCAGAAAACGATATATCATAAAGGAATTCTATCAGGATTACCAATTATGGAGCAAACCAAGAGCATTATAAACATGACTTTAATTGCCCAGGGTGCAGATATTATTTTAGGAATGATCAACGTAAGATTCTACTTCAGTTACATTTTGGTTTTGAATGTGTATAAGTATTGTATGAATTACTGTTTTATCTTACAAAACATCTCAGGGATTTGTCAAGGTTGGCTACCCTGGTACACGAGTAACCATATGTTTTGAACACAGCATTTTCCTTTTATATTTGACTATTTGATGAGTCGTATTTCCCATGGTTTAAAAACCTTATGAAAGATCTCAAGATTACTGAATTATTGTCATAATTCTGCCGAGAATATGAAAAAAATTTTCACAGCTAAAAGAATTGGTGGTTGTCGTGACTTATTTCATAAGAAAAAAAAAAAAAACTAATGTGTATCACATTCACAAAACCATAAAAAATCCCCGAACAAATGTATGTCTGTTATTTAAATATGTATTTTTATTTTTCAAATAATGAATGCAATAACGACCTATGTTAAGCTTTAATAGAAAGTTTAAAGGGAATTTTAAACGTCAGTTCCGGTGTTACTGATGAGGATGAAGTCTATGCCGAAGGGGTACCAGGTTGACCAACATGAACATTAGGTGATATACGACATCAGAAACAAATAAATGGTAATTTTAATTCTATATCCATATACAGAGATTGCTTTAATTAGGATATATTATCTTGATCGAACAAGAGAGCATTTGATGTAATATATTTGCGATAGTTCGCCTTCTTTTAAGGAATTAGAAGTGGCAGCCTTTGTACCCGGTCTATTTTCCTTAGAAACATTACGTTTTTTTTTTTTTTTTTTTTTTTTTTTTGGGGGGGGGGTTCCATATTTATTGACTGCTCATGTTTGAAATGATTATTCATTGGTCGTTAGATTGTTTAATCGTGTTCTAATGTTGGGATAGAAAAGGAGGAATAATAATGCCTCCCAAAATGTCCAGTAATAATGACTTTTATTATGGTGATATTTTACTTTAACAATTATTGAGTAATTTACTAAAAACGCATGAATGTTTTTAATAAAACTAACAATCGTAACAAAAATAATAGCAATAATGATATCATTATTAATGATTACAATATTAATGATAAAAATAGTAATATTACACGTAGGATAAGGGTGATGGCAATGAAATAGTGAGCTAATTTCCCTAATCGTATAAATACGAAGTGGAACTACCATATCTCCTTCATGATGCATATTGAAAGTGCTCTCTCTCTCTCTCTCTCTCTCTCTCTCTCTCTCTCTCTCTCTCTCTCTCTCTCTCTCTCTCTCTCTCTCTCTCTTCGATACCAAAACTTGTTAATACTGAAAAATATGAAGTTTCCTTGTGTCCTTCAACTGTGGATTTTAGGGAAATATTACCTATGATGTTAAATATCCAAATTATGCATTGTGAGGATTTGCTATTCTTACAGAACATTGTACAGATGAGTAATTTCATTATGCAGGCACAGAGCGCTGTTTTATATCCCGTTTTGCATGCACATCTAATGAGGCTCATTACTTCTTGTGGTGGAGGTGGCCTCTGTCCTTGAAGACTATACTGTGGATGCAGTGTTGACCTCTTTACTTCCAAACTACATTCTAGAGGACTAATATTTGCCGGGCATGCAAAACGTGCAGTTTTCCACAATGCCACTTAATAATAAGTACATTGGCAGTGTCCTTCAAAGCTATCCATGGTTAGTGGAGATTGCATAACTTTGATGCAACATGCTTCTTCCCAGCAGTTTTCCGTCTGAAGATTAGGATAATTTAATCCTTCATGGGTGTCGACTGTAGGCGTTAGTCTGTTATTTCTTCCTTTTTGAAGCACTTAAATTGTCAAGTTTCAGAAGATCATTGACCGTTTTCAACTTTTTAAAGCCTGTTGCCTTACTTACACCAGTAAAAGAAGAAACTGAGTCGCATCCAGTATGTCTATAAGCAGCAAGAATGTTTGTTATTATGTTTTATGCACTCTGATTACCTCATTTATACATATGAAAAAGTGGCTTTCCGAACATTTTCGGGCAATCCATTTGTTTCTGCATATAGATGGTGGGCTAAAATGATGAAGACATGTGTGTCCTCTAAAACAGCTCTGATAGACTGCTGTAAAGCTATAGGTTTTGAATCATGCAATCAGGTGGTATGCCATCTGATCATCAGTTTCTTCATAAAAAACCGATGTCTCTTGAGGACAAACTCCTAGCTGTATTGGCTGTGGATCTGATCCAATTATGATGATCCGTTTTCCCTGTACTGAAGCATATTACTTATTCGACAACCAATCATTCGTATCATTTGTTCCTTATTGGACTAAAGTTTTTTTTTGGAAGTGACAGAAGACACAGTTGTCTCCTTTTTGTCATGTAGATCTACAGCTAGACTTTGTGCTAGTTTTGTAATAGCGGTTAAATACTATGCGCAGTACAGAAACTGTCTCGGCTTATCTTGAACCTTGTCTGGTGAAGCGGGCCACACTCTCCAGCTTATGGCACAGGCATCTGGGACGATGACATGGAGGTTTCTGAATACGTTTTGCTACTGTTGCTTGGATTTTAGTCTTTAAAACAGATTTCTGGATCACACACATGTCACCATTATTGCCAAAGAGTGCCAATGGAAAAGGAACTAACTGATGCGACAACTTGTTTTTAGAGTGACATCTCCCGCAAGTGTTGCTATGTTACCTAAAGGCCGAACAGGGAAAATTAGTTGTATGTGCGTCGTCCTGCTGCACAGTGTTTTAAAAGTATTGAGTTTCCCTGCCATCCTTCAAATTCTCTCTCTCTCTCTCTCTCTCTCTCTCTCTCTCTCTCTCTCTCTCTCTCTCTCTCTTCTTTGCACGTATATATGAACATTATATGTATGATGTAATCATAGGAAACCAAAGATCCTCAAGGGGAGAGAGAGAGAGAGAGAGAGAGAGAGAGAGAGAGAGAGAGAGAGAGAGAGAGAGAATTTTAACTCGAAAATCACTTCGATAGATAGCTACACTTGCAATCAGGTTTTCATCAATATAAGATTACCTTCGGGTCATCCAATCACCTTTAGAAAACTTTAAAACCTAGTTTAACAGAAGCTCCTCATACTATAAATGATACATTAACTTAGAACATTTAGTATGATAAATATAACCTTTTCTTGATTACGTGGAGATGAAATAAAAGAGAGAAACTTTTGAGAGAGGAATAGATTCCTGAGATAGTTAGCAGATAGACGAAAAAATAGAGATAGATGAGAACAAGAGCTATTATACACGAGTGACAGGGATTAAAATAAAAGAAATAAGGTTAGAACGAAGAAGAAAACTGGAAACTAAAAGCAGGAAATGTGATAAGGAGGCAGAGGAGAAAAAAAAAATTAAAAGAAAAGATGGTTTAAAAAGGAATAGATTCCTTAGGTAGTTAGCAGATAGACGAAAAAAAATAGAGATAGATGAGATCAAGAGCTATTACATACGAGTG
>NC_090731.1:24105166-24107666 GCF_036898095.1 Palaemon carinicauda | reverse complement strand
CTGAACTCCATTATCTTCATATCATTTAATCCCTCCAAATTTTAATCTAATTTTTTTTCTTTATTTTATATATTTTTGTAACATATAGGCTAGATCACCTTTAGCTATAAAAAGTATTGGGTATGATATAATTCGCATATAACTGAATTTTTCGCGCTGAGCCTGCAGTTTATGGATGTTCTACAATATAAATACTTTATTCATTTTTTTTTTATATTCAATCATATTCTTATATAATCAGGATTGGAATAGGAATGTTATGTATAGATATTAGCCTTTTTTTTTTTATTTATATCGAGAAAAGAAACACGGAACTGATTTGTTCGAGAAAAGAATTAAGTTCCCCCAAATAGTACGTTTTCTGTTTACTAATAATAATGTGAAAGAAAACTTACTACCCGTAACTAATATAAAAAGTACTCTTGTTTAGACATTGCTACTATAGACACCAGAATTCTGGACGTAATTTTAATACATTATTTATTGATTATTTCACCGATTTTGCAGTATTTAGGATTTCTATTCATTACAATATTATTTTTTTTTTGCTTGCTTATATGTCGGTTTGTGTATGTGTTTGTTTGTAGGAATGTGGGAGGGACACTTGCATGGTGACACACGCAGTCTTTTATGCGAAAGTGCATCAAGTCTGTATTACGTATTAAAAACCATAGATGCATGATAATCAAGCAAGAATATAGTGAAGAGTGATTATAACTATATCAACTAGGTAATAAAAAGGGGTTGAACAAATAAATTCAATCACTATTCCCAAATGTCGCATTTATTTTTTTCGTAATATAATCTGAACTATTTAAATGTATCGTTTGTTATCTTCATAAAATTTTGCTATGATTAAGGATACAGAAAGTAGTGGTTATACAAGAATATTGGGCTTTATTAATTATGTACCAGAAACAATACTGTAAGTTTCGGTAAGTTTGTTTTTCTATTCAATCAATAGATTAGGTATCATCTAAATATAGACTCAATAAACTGGATATATAACACAAACAGGTGGTATTTAATGTAGTTAATATAAAATTTTTGCTCTAATTGGCAACAAAAAAAAAAGAAAACATATACGAGAAATAATGATTAAATGTGTTCAGATTTCACAGTCCATATCCAAATGAGACTCATCAGTTAGCAGATCTACCATTTTCTCTTAAGTCATGCGTTATTCATAGAAAACGACTTTATATGCCATACTAAAACCTTTCTAAAACGAAACCTTATTGTCTTCCTTTTTTTTTCTTACAAGATAATTTTTCACGGCTATGAAATGCTAGAACGCTTTTTAGATTTTTCATAAAATTTCATACCCATGAATACTACTTGTAAGAGCGTTCTACCTTATCACGATTGTATATGAAAATATTAATTTACTATTGAAACACTTTCATTATAGACATTGTAGGAAAGGAAATATGCCTTTCTTGAAGCAAAACAGGAAACTGGTTGCATGTAATTAATTAAACTGATAAAAGTATATTTATTTATCGTAAATGTAAATGGAAAATCACTAAGCCCTTATTAATGATTTACTAAATATATTCTTTTGCTGTATTCCGCAACTGATTCTGAAATATCCTCACATTATAACCAGAAGGATGAAAGTGTTTACATTATGAAAGATTAAATCACAATATGAAATTTATTTTGAAACACAAGAGCGAAGCAAATAGGAAGAAATACTAATTAGAATTGTTAAGTATAGTGACGTAAACTAGAATCTTTTTCTTTCATTAGAGGCTATAGCACTAGTCGCACAGGTGCTCCCAAACTTTTTTTCAGGCCAACTTCAAAATGGAGTCCATGTGACCCTCCCCTCTTCTTTAATTTGAAACTATATATCAGAGTTATGCATCTGTTTATAATTCTAATTTCAACTTTATTGTCTATAAACTGCATACGAGTTTCTTTGCTTTAGTATTTGACATATGGTTTGTAATTAAAATTTTCTGAATACAAAAAAAAAAAATAATCTATTTATTGCATAGCTGTTCTTACTGTCACCCAACCACAGATTTTGACACCTTCCCCACCATATCAATCCACTTAGGGCAATTCTGACCACTTCGGGGACCCCTGCGTATATAGCGTTTACAACAACGGTCTCTCTTGAAATTGATAAAGCCATCTTTTTATTAGCATAACCAAATAAGAACATATGTTGATATAACTTAGTATGAAGCCTCGTGATCACAGAATAAATAGAAGATGACAAGTTAGTAAAAATTACCACTAATTCGGTATCTTACGAGGGAAGGAGAATGGAATGGTATAGAAAGTTCGACTCATGTGAAGTACCTGACGTTTTTGGAACGCTAGATAATTGATGTCAATAGACGGCATTTATATAAAACACGAGAGGGAGGGAGGCTAACAATTAAGGAGAGATTTAAATGACTCCCTAGACATCTATTTGGGATAAAAAAGAAAGGAATATAGAATTTTTTCCAAATATCCTGAAAGCTTAGGTGGAGTACTTGTTTAT
>NC_090731.1:24095166-24097666 GCF_036898095.1 Palaemon carinicauda | reverse complement strand
AGGGTAATAAAAAAGAAAATAATGAACCATTTGGTCAAAAATAATTTGTTTAAGGGTTCTCTCCAGGTTGAGGGGGTGAATTTTCCCAATTGTTTATTTCTTTGCTAAAAGTCTTCCTTTTACCTATCAGAAGGCCGTGATATGTGTAGAATTCATCTCCAGCCTCTATAATGCCCCCCCCCTGGTCATCAACGCCCCCCTTATGTTAATAGAAAAAATACGAAATATCATTAGTAATTTTCTAATTTTTATAGGTTACCCCTTTAAAACTGTTCAAATACGTTTTCTCATATCAGTGATATCAAAGAAAATGGGCTCAGGGGAGACTATGATTTTATATCCAATATTTTCGTCATCAGACAAAAATCGTAATTTCTCGTTTTTTCTTTTTCGGGAGAGGGGTGTATTTCTTTGCTTGTCCTGCTCTTATGCCTTAAGTAATATAATATTTAGATGTTTTAGGCCATTAAGTGACATAATACCTAGAAAAACACAGAAGGTTTTTTCCCTAAATCGAAATTTTAATTTTTGGTGAATATTTATTTTTAGGTATCCCTCCATCACCAGCCGGGGTTTCACTACCTAACCTCCTCGTTTTTTTCTTTCTGTGTGCTTATTTACTGTTCGATTTTGATAAAACTTGGTCTGCTTGTTCCATATGGATAAACAAACATAATGACAGAGCGAATTTCAATTCAAGACATTAGTTTCTCACTGGTCACCAAACAACTTTAGTCGCTAGCTCCAATTTTCACATTTTTATTCATAAAATCCTTTATTTTCCCTGTAGGATGATAAAACTTACAGAGGATATGCCTTATTATAGTGCTAATAATGCCTCAAAATTTCATTAGCCTGTCTTGATTAGTGTATTTTTGGCAAATATTTTTACAATTAGCTCCCTCTCAACCCGGAGACTACTTAATATGGGTCAACACGGTTTCGTACCTGGAAAAAGTACACAGACCCAACTGATAGCTCACTATGAAAACATATACAATAATATGATAAATGAAAAAGACACAGATGTGATCTATCTAGATTTTGCAAAAGCCTTTGACAAGGTAGACCATAACATATTGGAGAAAAAAATGAGAAAGCATAATATTGTGGGAAAGATAAGAAAATGGGTAAAAGAATTCCTGCAAAACAGAAAACAGATAGTGGTTGCAAATGACGAGAAATCAGATGAAGCCCAGGTAATATCTGGTGTGCCCCAAGGTACGGTATTAGCTGCACTGCTATTTGTTATTATGATCTCAGACATAGACTGTGATGTTGAAAACTCTGTAGTGAGAAGTTTCGCCGATGACACAAGAATAAGTAGAGAAATTACTTGTGATGAAGATAGGAACTCACTACAAAGAGATCTAAACAAAATATATGAATGGGCGGAGATAAATAGGATGGTATTTAACTCCGATAAATTCGAATCAATAAATTATGGAAACAGAGAAGGAATGGTGTATGCATACAAGGGACCTAATAATGAGACAATCACAAACAAGGAAGCAATTAAAGACCTTGGTGTAATTTTAAATAGGAATATGTTATGCAACGACCAAATAGCAACACTGTTGGCTAAATGTAAAGCAAAAATGGGAATGTTATTCAGACACTTTAAAACAAGAAAAGCTGAACACATGATTATGCTTTACAAAACTTATGTGCGTAGTACACTCGAGTACTGCAATGTGATATGGTACCCACACTACCAAAAGGATATTGCGCAAATAGAGAGTGTACAAAGGTCCTATACTGCTAGAATAGAAGAAGTTAAGGACCTTGATTACTGGGAAAGACTGCAATTTTTAAAACTATACAGTCTAGAAAGGAGAAGAGAACGCTACATGATAATACAAGCATGGAAGCAAATAGAAGGAATTGCTGAAAACATCATGGAGCTTAAAGTATCAGAAAGAGCAAGCCGAGGTAGATTAATAGTGCCAAAAAGCATTCCAGGTAAACTGAGAAAGGCGCACAGGACATTAATCCACTACGCACCAGCATCGATAATGCAGCGACTATTTAATGTGCTGCCAGCTCATCTAAGAAACATATCAGGAGTGAGCGTAGATGCGTTTAAAAATCAGCTCGATAAATACCTAAGATGCATCCCAGACCATCCAAGACTGGAAGATGCAAAATACACCGGAAGATGTATTAGCAACTCTCTGGTGGATATACGAGGTGCCTCACACTGAGGGACCTGGGGGAACCCAAACAAAAAATAAGGCAATAAGGTAAGGCTCTCTCAAGTTAGGTACTACAAGCTATAGTAACTTGTCTTAAATATAGAATTGCTTAGCATAGAGTAGAAAGTACAAAATATTAGATTATTTATCGTTCGGCTATTATTAAACATAAGTAATATCGCTCTAAAAACTTGTAGTTAAAGACCATAAGGATTTAACACACATATAGAAGTTTTACATCAGTTCTGTATTTAACTGTTTTTTATTAATAATTATTATAATTTTCTGTGTTTTCTTAACAATTA
>NC_090731.1:24065166-24090166 GCF_036898095.1 Palaemon carinicauda | reverse complement strand
TATATATATATATATATATATATATATATATACAAATGTATATATATATATATATATATATATATATATATATATATATATATATATATATATATATATATATATATATATATATATATGTATATATATATTCATATAAATAAACAGCAAATTATCTTAGTGCGTGAATCCAATGTCTTCCTCTTCCCTTGCTTCGTTTTCAATCCCGCGAGACCCATTGTGTTACTCTTTATTCATATATCATCTGTCTTCATTATGTCTTGCACATTCCCATTTCTTGTCCCTATATGTGCTAGAATATGCTTTCATTTATTCGTTCCCTCATTTCGTTGCTTTTTTCAGTCTCTTATTGAAATTCAGAATATTTTTCTTTCCAGAGCTCTTTTAGTTATAACCACCTTATGTTTTAAAGCTTTAATAAGGTTTCCAAGTTTCTTAAGCATAACTTGTATTGGATGACCTTCTCTTTAAATAATTTCTTTTTAGAGAAAAGGGGCATTTCATAATATCTTTTTTGTTTACCAACAGATCTTTATTCCATACTTGTCCATCTTTTAATTTCGGTCTCATGTCCTTTAGGAACGCTTACTGTCTGTCCTAAGTACGTATATGCAATAACTCGTTTTTAACCCTTATTTGTAGTCTTTGTTATTTCATTGAATATTATCTCAGTTTTTAAATTTATTTTCAGACCTACATTTCTGCTTTCTCTATTCAAATCTTCTATCCTTTTTAGGAATCATTTATGAAAGTTTCTACATTTTTTTCAATCTAAATTCTTAAAAAACTTATTTTAGGCACGCTGTGTATAATTTATGAGAGATAGGGTCTCCTTGCCTAACTCCCTTTTTTCGATTAGAATTTTGCTAATTAGATTTATTTATTTTAGGATTGGTGTACTATCCATATTGTTCTAACATAGGTATCTTCTATTCCTTCGTCGTCGAAGGGCTTTCTTGAATGTTGAAGTTTTGACAGAATCAAAAGCTTTCTCGTAGACTTTGAATGCCATAAATAGTGGTTTGCCATACTCTTGTTGATTTTTTCATTAGCTGCTTCATTACACGGACATGTTCAGTTATCAAATACCCCGCTTCTAAAACCTGCCTGCTCTCTTGGTTGGTTAAAGTCTAGTTTTCTTTCCATTTTGCTAAATATGATTTTTGTAAATATCTTATACATTACTGAGAGTAAACTTACGGGGCGGTAATTTTTTTTTTTTTTTTTTTTTTTTTTTTTTTTTTTTTTTTTTTTTTTTTTTGCGAAATATTATAATGATAATTTTCCTCCAAGCCGACCGTATAGAACAGCTTTGCAAACATTTGGTGTAAAGTTCACAAATATTTACTATTAAGAGATATCCTCCATTCAATATTAAATAATTTGTTAGTCCATTTTCTATTGCTTTATCACTTTTCATGCCTTTTACTGCTTTTTTACTTATTTTGTTACTTCGGGTATCGTTTCATATATTTCATTATTGCAATTGATTGCATAAAATAATCCAAAAAATATATTTTATTTGTTGCTACAATCTGCCTGGAAATCGTATCTGATGGGGAATTGTGAAAAAGAAAAAAAAAAAAAAAAAAAAAAAAAAAAAAAAACGTTGCCAGTGCCTTTTCAAACTTTAGCCCTCCACCCGAATAAAAACCGCTCATACGCCAATGGTACATGTAACAACACGCACTTTATAGAGCATTGATATTTAAAATTGGGTTTATGATTAGTTGACAACGTATTTAAAGCGGACATGAATACCTTTTGAATAAATTTGGTGTTTTAAATTCTATGGCTGAGTTCCAACTCTGCTTTTAGCATATTGGGATCTGTACTATGTATTTTTGTAATACATATTATCTGTATTTACATAGAATAGCCATAATTTAGTGCTTAAAATCAGAAGAAAAATAGAACTATTGGAATTATGAATTTTTGTGGCATTAATTAAAAAAAAAAAAAAGAAAAAGAAAAAAAAAAAAACACCTTAGGGTATGTTACAGTGATCATACACTTCGAATTCGAAAAAAAAATCCAAGTGTTTCTACTTCTTGTCAAAACATGGCAGCACACTTTGCTTTTTCCATTCATTTGAATGATTCTAACAAATTGTAAAAAGGTGACAGATTGATACTTATGTAAAGATATGGATGGCAAGTATAAATTATATTACGTTAAAATTAAGTAGGCTATCTTTAGCTATTTTTAAACCAAAAAGATGTCATGGAAGGTTCCGGAATGCAAGGAATAAAGAGTTTTACCAATTTTTCTTTTATGGCCAATAGATGGCCTTAGCAGATAGTACTATATTGCTAATTATCCCCATAATTCACTCATTATAATTTTTATTACTACATTTCTGTTTCTATTTGGACACAAAATTTCTATAAAACAGACGCACGTGAACTCGATACTCCTTGTTGTCTGGCTACAGCTTAATTCCTAGGAAATTAAGAAATTCTCAATAAAGGCCACGGAAATATTTCCTTAGTAAATAATCGTTAGTTCAATTACCTTAGGACGGCGCTGCCAAATTGAATCTCCTTAAATGGAGATTATCATTATTCATTACAGATTCGAATAATTTAAGCAGTAATAGGTATATGCCAGAAGGTGCATACCCATGGTGTAATTTGATGTTCTTATAATAACCGTAATTGGCGTAAACTAATCGAATAAATAAAAAGAAAATAGTCACATTTCTCTGTCTTCGCCAACGCCTGACTGTGTTGTGTCATCCACCTGCAAATTTGTGTTTGTTAATAAGGGCGTTCCAGAGTGTAAATCATTCATAAAATAAACCTCATCATCATTTCCTTAGCGAATAGATGCATGTCAGTAAAGCTCACTCTTGGTTTAATATAGGTTTTATGAATTCATTTATTGTGTGTGTGTATATATATATATATATATATATATATATATATATATATATATATATATATATATATATATATATATAGGCCAATCGTGAATATATAAAAGCTATTCTGAACGATTTTTGAGAGAGAGAGAGAGAGAGAGAGAGAGAGAGAGAGAGAGAGAGAGAGAGAGAGAGAGGGGGGGGGGGAACCTCTACAAGATAGGAGCGCTAATGATTACTGCAAATGAATCAGAAGAAACGGAGTAAACCTATAACAAAAAGAACCAGCGTTCATTTATATAGGTGTAGTGTGGGTGTTGCATTTAGCTATTAAAGTGATATGACAATTATTTGTCAACATTCATTTTTTTAGTACGAATATTGATCGCGATGTTTTTAAGGAATTTGGTGCCGGGTATAGAGTTGAAGATGACATTTTAGAGAGAGGGAAATGGAAGCATACTGTACATGATTTTAATGTCTCCCGGATTAATAAAAATATAAATAAAGGATTGTTCTACAGTATACCAAATTCTATTTCAAAAGAATGATTTCTTCTGCACAGATATCAAAGTCAGTTTAAAGCATTGCCAATATCTCACAAGAAAGGTTTCCCTTCTTTTACATTTCTGATTCGATGGAAAGGTTAACAAAGATGATAGGTTGTTGGGTGTCAGGAAATTTAATCGAGATTTCATAGTATTAAAAGAGGTTTTGAAATAAGTCACAAATACCCTATAAGCGATAGAAATGGGAAAAGGTTAGGCTAGTCTAAATAATCATGTTTATCCTTATTTCTATCTGTTATAGTATAGAGTCCTTGGCCGGGCAGAAATACTTACCATTAAAGAAATTTTCCTTAGTGTTTGAAATCCTAGGGCGGAGAGAATTCGATATTAAGGGGTATTTGTAACTTATTAATATATAAATATATATATATATATATATATATATATATATATATATATATATATATATATATATATATATATGTGTGTGTGTGTGTGTGTGTGTGTGTGTGTGTGTAAATATATATATATATATATATATATATATATATATATATATATATATATATATATATATATATATATATATATATATATATATATATATATATGATTGTGTATCACTAACTCTCGTGCTTTTACTCTACGTAAATATCAACCACAATGGCATTTGATATCGAATTTTACCCTTAAGAATGTATATCCACTAGAAATTCATTAATGACAAATTCTTCTAGCTGAGCAAGGGTTCGAACGTATGCCCTGAGTCGAAATATTGCCTGCATGGACGACTTTACCATTCGAGCTATCAAGAGTGATATAATCTCCTATCAAGTCCACTGTATATATTCCTGTCAAATTCAGGAATCTGTTCTTAGACTTGAAGTCAAGCCATCAGAACACCCACCGCCAGAGCCTTTTCAACTTCAGCCTCTAACCAGAAAAAAAAAAAAATAACTCCTACGCCCTATACTCGACTGAGATCTTAATTCGTTGAACTAATATTCTGGTCCCAGTCGTTCAATTCTAATGATTTTACATTGAGGAAGAGTTCAGAGTATTGCATCCGTTAATGTTTCTTGCTTTCTTCGATCCTCGGCCCTACACAGCAGTACCTCTACTTAATAAGTGACCCTAGATACAAAGAAAATGATATTCGAGCTTAAAAACTCAAATTCGTTCACTAGAATTCTGTAGATTTGCGAGCATAAAACTGTCTACATGCACATTACTTGTGGAAAAACCACCTTAACACTTTCACGATTTATGCTTCTGTACTTTGCAATAAATCGTGGTTTGACGGGCCATTGATGAGGTACTCGAGATAAGCACTGTTTGCGTACTTTTCATGCACTGTGCATGTATATATTATGCAATGTGTATGCAATGTGCGTTCAAAAAATTGGTCGCATTGGTACTTATTGAGATGCGATGGCACTAATTTTCGAGAATTTTTGAAAATTAACTATTGGCACACATTGCTACCATCGGCAATATTCGCACCGAAATCGCACAGTACTTATCGTTAATTCAAGTAAGTGGCAAGTACATGGCATGATGATTTTTTAACATTTATGTGCGCCATGTTTTTTAACATTTAAACATTTTTTCACAGCCAGACCCCACCTCCTCCGCACTCTGCATGAAGACTTTAATCACAGGCAATAATCGTTACGTGACATTGCAGATATGAAGATCGTGAAAATGTCAAGGTGTCTTAAGTACTAAAAATACTAGTATTATGCAAAAAAAAAAAAAAAAGCTTAGGCCTTAACTCTTTCCCTCTTAAAACACTACTCCTGCCAACATCACCTATAGTTATCTTGCTAGAGTCTGGCGAAGCGTGTTTTTTTTGTGAAGTTTTCAAGACTTTTTTTTTTTTTCTACAGAACTATGATTGCTATTGTTTACATTTAAGTTAACAGTAACAATACAGTGCAAGATTCAGAAAATAACCTCTAAGATGATGAAGAAAGCTGGCCAAGACGTGACGATTACCATTATCAATGGTATCGCGGGTAGAAAAGGTTATTGGTTATCGTGAAAAGGGTAAGAGTAGGTAAAAATACACAATTGTATAGCTCCAATTTGTACAATTATAAAGAAAAAAAGGAAATCATAGCAACTAATGTTGTGAAAGTGGTGCACGACCTTGACCAAAGGACGGTTATATGTTCTTGGTAACAGAAAACTTACTTCTCATCTAGAGCAATGAGTAGCAGTCTACAGGAGGCATGATCACTGAAAACATTATTTGTCAAAAAGAAAAGCCATTGTACAGTATACCAACCTTATTAAAAGGAGCCAGGTACATCAACTAAGAAATAAAAAAAAAAAAAAACATTCAAATTGAGCTGTGGCTGGTTTGAAAATTTCAAGAGATGAACGGCCATTGATTGTGTTTTGGTACACAGGCAAGTCTGTGAGCTCTGATATTAAGGAAGCAGAAGCATTTATTTTCGAATTATAAATGTACTTAGATTCTGAGTTTTACATGCAGAAGCATATGTTCAACTGTAACGAGATATGGCTTTTTATAAGAGTGTTGTTGGTACAGTGCCCAAGAAATTGTTCACTACTGCAGAAGAAATATTCCAGTCCCAAGCTCATGATAACCTGTCTATCCCTTATTTTTTTCTTTAGGAATGCCTGGGGGTATTACAAAGTCAGACCTCTACTGATGTACAATTCGGAGAATACACAAGGCTTTAAAAGTATAAAGTGAAAAAGAAAAATTTGAACACAATGTGGAGGTCAAATTACAAGCCTGGCGACCTGAATTTTGTTTGTGGAATAGGCCGATGAGATTTTTGGTCCTGATGTCAAAAGATAACGTATTTCATGAGAAACACTTCTCATTCTAAGATTTGTTGCTTATGGACAATGCTCTTGCTAATCCTTCAGAGCTTATTAAAGGAATTGAAATTCTTTTAAATAAAGTTTCTGCCACACCACACTGTTCTGTCGTCTCAGGACCGCCATCGAGAGAGGACGAGATGGGAGCTCAAGCCTGCTCCCCATCTGTCAGCGATGCTAGCGTCTAAGGACAGACCCCATCATTGCCCCTGACGTCGATGGAGCAACCACACTCCAACCCTCTTGGTCCCCTTCCCAACCTTATAACCCTGTTACTTTTCCTAAATTCAAACTCCTACCCAACCTTGACAGTATCGAGTATGTTAGAATCATTGCACTCAAAGAGAAGTTCCCTGCAATCAAGATCAGGGTCAGACCCATCTACCTTGGGGAGATGATACTCCTTTCACCTCCTGAAAAACCGATTTACATCCCTCCTGCTACTCGACCCTGAATAATAATAGCCCATGGATACCACTTGAAGTTGCCCATGGACCCTTTTAAAAAGCATCCCAACTTCTTTAATGCTGAAATATGCATAACCAGCTGGTGTCAAGTAATTTAAGGTGAAATGCTGGTACCAAGGTCCCCCTCCTGCTCATCTCGACCATGGCATGTGGGACTCCCTCTTTGTGATTGACTACATCTCCACACCTCTACGTTGCTACAAGTGAAGAGATCTGGCCATCATTGGAATCAATGCATTGCCTCCTATTAAACCTGCGCTGTCTCTGCTATGGGACGTGACACAACAGAATACTTGAACCTCTACAAGGAAAGGAATCCAACGATAGCCTGCTGCCCCAACTGCCATGCCTCACACAATGCTGGGAATAGACGCTGCCCAACCAGGCACCAGTTCATCTCCCGAGGAAGGAAAAACCCTGCCATCAACCCTCTTCCCCTGCTCCTCAACCTCCTTAACCACTACACCTTCTTAACCCTTCTAAGGACCCCCTCCCTGAACCTACCTCACCTCCTACCCCTCAACCTCCTCAACCAATAAAACCTCTTACCCCACCTGAGTGAGAAACCTTCCCTCTCCTGCCGCTGAAACCACCAGACCCTAGATCACTGCTCTTCGAAGGAACAGCCTTGCCCTCCTCCTACCACTCCTGAACCTGTGGTACCCTCACTTGAACCTGAACAACCTACAGCCCAGTTTAAATCTGATCAACCACCCTTTGAAGAAATATAGACTTCACAACCTGTTTCACATCTGGACAGAAAGCCATCTTTGCCAAGTTATATGAAGCCCTTGGACAAATGTCCCCAGTGACAATGAGAAGTTGAATCTCCTCCAACCTCCTACCCCCTTGCATTAATTAAAAACTCCCATTGGTTCCTCCTACCAAAGTTATTAGCTCTTTTGCTACTCCAATATAAACTTCAAGCTTTACCCTGGGATTTTTAATCTTCTTCGTCCATACCCCCTACTCACTAATCCTGACCTCCTTCCTTGGACCTCCTACTCCCGTGGGACTCCCTACAATAACACTTTCTCTCTTACTGACAGATCCTGTCTGTCTCTTTTTCCTTTCGTGGACCTCACCCTGCCATGAGACTTTTCTCCCTTCCATGACCTGTCACATTCACAAACCAGCTGTAGCAACTGAGAATGCCTTCTTAACTCTGATAAATTTTAACCCTCCCATCATTATTACTCTTACATGGTGCCAACGCAAGAGCCTGCAAGCAGCCCACACCACTTCAATACTCCAACCCATGAATCAGAAGGTGATCTCAAACTACAAAATATTTCCACAAAGACAGTGTTCTAGTGTTGCTTTGAAATCACTAAAGATACCAGCATCACCCAGTGCTCTTTTGGAAAGATTCCTTCCACATTGTCAGCTGCCTCAAATGATTGATAAAGCCCAGAAAGGGGTTAGCAACAGAATCCTAAATTCTGCATGGAGAAAACTACGGCCTAAATGTATTGCTGAACGTGATTTCAAATGATTAATACCAATCCATTAAGTGGCCGTTGGTGATGAAATTGTGTCCATAGGCAAGATAGTAAGATCTAAAGCATAGAAGGTTGGCATTAGAGAGCATAGTGAGCAGCTGATGACAAAAGAGGTGGTGGAGTTATATGAGGAGCAGCAACATGAGATTTCTGAGGAGAATGAGGAGGGATATAGTAACAAACCTCACTCTTCAAGTGATATTTGGGGGATGTTAAGAATGTGAAAAACCCTGAAGAATCTGGCAGACACACATCACCTACAAAAGGCTATAGCTGGGATAATGAGGAATTTACCAATATTGTGTTGAAGCAATTCTATATAATTTCAAAGAATATACAAAAGTAGTTCTCTAGATAAGTTTCTTGATTAGTAGCACATAAGCATGTAAAGGAAGACGACAAAATGTCCCAGAGGCATAATCAAGGAATTCGATTACTGATAGCGAACCCTGTTCAGGAAAGAGAACTCCCAAGAATTAACCAGGTGTTCTCTTGAAGGGGGATTC
This sequence comes from Palaemon carinicauda, assembly GCF_036898095.1. NCBI lineage: Eukaryota > Metazoa > Arthropoda > Malacostraca > Decapoda > Palaemonidae > Palaemon > Palaemon carinicauda. The sequence goes on along the minus strand of NC_090731.1, from coordinate 24,081,463 downwards.
TCCCTTCATGCAATAACCACCTTCTTCTCCTATTCCGCTCTTCTTGTCTCCCTTGTGTCAGCCACAACTCTTCTCAAATGTATATTTCCATGTGTTTATTTGGAATTATTAATTTCTATTTATTTGGTGATGTTACAGGTTATACATTTTCCCTAAACTATGTTACAAGCCTTTGAAAATATGTGTATATGTGAATTCAACTTTATTTCTGTTTTGGTTTACGAGTATTTTCGGTTACGATCTCTCTTCCAAAACAGATTAAACTAATAAACCAAGGTCCAAAAGTATCTATATTGGGTATGAATATTACGTATTTTGACTAATTTTGTTATCGTACAGAACCCATCATTACAGCAAAAGAGATCGAAAATAATTTTAAAAGAATTAGATAAAAAAAAAATTAATATACATGTAATAAGTTTGTAAGGCCCCCCTGACACTTGCACGCATTTCTGGCACGCACTGGGAGGTTCCCGCACCGTTCACGACAAGTTCACGACACGGTCAAGCATAGTTCACGACAAGTTCACGACACGTTCAAGCATAGTTCACAACAAGTTCACGACACGTTCAAGCATAGTTCACGACAAGTTCACGCCACGTTCACTCATCTTTCCGAATCGTTCACGCATCGTTCACCCAGTTCATGACTTAGCCAAATCATATATAAAGACGGGGCTTCCTACATGATTTTTATCAAAAGCGTATTCTTGTGCTAATCTTTGATTAATATCCCCTGTATTAATGTATGGGTTATCTTTATAGATATTTGTAACAATTATACTTCTATTTAGTATATATTTCATTATTTAATTATTATTATAGGTAATTAGCTGGTTTGAATAATTTTTAAGCTTTATAATTTACTGAAAAAATAATATTTTATGGCAGTTATATGCCGATCAGATATTTGGAACCCACTTTACATTATCTTAGAATTATCTCTCTCTCCGAGGGATAAAAGAGTGCAGGGGATAAAAGTTAGTGAAAAATCAAGTGCAAATTCTTTAGATTCGTACCTAGGCCTATGTTAGTGTAAGTGTGAATAACAATTTTGCCGATAGACTTACTCAAAGGGTAAAGTTGTAGATTGTGTAGGAGAATAAAGGAACTATTTTTAATATATTATAAAAGAGCAGAATAGATGAATTTGAAATGTATTTATTTAATGGTGTATCTGTATAGGCCTACAGCTGTAGTAGGCCTACAGTGTCTATATCTCTGTATTTGAATTGGCTCTTTATGTAACCTATTATGTTTTGTGCTTTCTTTTCAGCTTTTATGCTCTGTTTGGTGAAATTCAACTCCTTGCTGATAATAATACCGAGAGAGAGAGAGAGAGAGAGAGAGAGAGAGAGAGAGAGAGAGAGAGAGAGAGAGAGAGAGAGAGCTATCTGTTTTTATTTTCTCTAGTCTATGATACATCAAAATATTGAAGCTTTAGCTCTCTCTCTCTCTCTCTCTCTCTCTCTCTCTCTCTCTCTCTCAATTAAATAAGGAAAGGGGAGAGGTGCAAGAATATATTGTCATTATACAGATTTTTTCTATGATGATTATGAGGACGTAGGGATAAATCCATTGATTTAATTGCCACGCACTGGCACACATCCTCCCGCATCGTCCCTCAGTAGGGATAAATCCATTGATTTAATTGCCACGCACTGGCACGCATCCTCCCGCATTGTCCCGCACTGTTCACTCCAGTTCACTCCAGTTCCCGCATCGTTCACGACAAGTTCACGCCAATTTTGGCGTGACAATGCGTGCCACAAATTTTGAACATTTCAAAATTCTCGGCACGCATGGCACGCATCGGCACGCATGCCACGCAACGTTCACGTCAAGTTCACGCCAGTTCCCGCATCGTTCACGCCAGTTCACGCCACAATGCGTGCAATTGTCAGGGGGCTTAAGATATTGATCAAAAGGTTACAAATTATTATAAATTTTCAGACACTAATTACTATCTTAGTATTGCGGCTGTAAAGGTGCAAAATAAGGCATCACTTGAAATACCATTTCATCTATCATTTTTGCATATTAAGATTTTATTTAGCTGCTTCTATTTCATCTGCTCTTTCATGTTTGTGACGTCTTAACACCGCCTTAGTTCGGTGGACATCCCCAGACCAAGATTACCGTACGAATCTACGAAACCCCAAAGACGCTTACTCCCATAAAATATAATAAATTAAGTGTTTTATTGGTGCCGGAATTGGAATATATCATTTGGATGTGATTTTTTTTATCGTGTTTCAGGCTTAAAAAATTATTTATATGTTCCCTTTAGTATATTACATATTATCTTGGTATTTTGGTTTTTCACGTCGACTATGATGAGCGGATTTATGGCTGGCTTAAGGGAAAAGAACATAATTTTTGGAATTTCTGACATGATAAGTTTTTACAGAAAATATATTATTATTATTATTATTATTATTATTATTATTATTATTATTATTATTATTATTATTATCAAAAGCTAGGCTATAACCCTTGTTGGAAAATCAAGATGATAAATGTCTAAGGGCTCTAAACAGAAAAAAATAGCCCAATGAGGAAAGTAAAAAAAAAAAAGGAAATAAATAACCTACAAGAAGGATAAATATATAACTAAAGCTTACGCAATGATTAGGCATTTGTCTAACAGCTTTCTTCTCAGTTTCATGCAGATGGTGCTAGGATTTTTTTATAGTATAATTAATGAAGATTTTTGGGGAGAGGATTACCAATAAGTGACCATGCGATCACCCTCATATATATATATATATATATATATATATATATATATATATATATATATATATATATATATATATATATATATATATATATATATAATATTCAAGATGAATATCGTATGTAATCTGAATACCTAAGTAGGCCATATATTGCATTTGCTCCAACTTCTTAATAGGGAAATAAATTTCTATATGGCAAAGGCAATTTGATATGTTGTAAAGGAATTACATGTTTTTTATGATGTTGACCATTAGTTTATTTCTTATAAGATATTCTAATGATCTTGATTATTAGCAAAAAAAAAAGCGTTTACTCATAGTCTTTAAAAGGACTAATACAAAAGTTTCTCAAGCAGTAATTCCAAATTCGAATGTTCAAAATTTTCAAAATAGAGTTACAACTTTGAATATTGGATTGCTCTACCCTTTTACGATGAAATATCAAAATTATAAATCAGTGTAATGTTGTATTCTATTTCAATTATGTAAAGCTGCAAGACCCAACTTGGAGTCATGTCTTATTCTAAGGGTCTAAGAAGAGATATTAGAATCCCAAAAAGAGCAACAAAGCGTTACGTAGTAGGTTTGTACAACAATGTAAAAAAAAAAAAAAAAAAAAAAAGGTGAAAAATAGTAGGAATTGTCCGACACTAAATATTTATCGTACCGAAACTCAATCTTTTGTTTTCCCTGATGCTCATATTCATCGGGTCAATAACAACGTAATAACTGTAAACATAAGAAACACCGCATCAATTAAACCAGCATTAAATCCGTCAATTAAACATATCCAGAAATATCATCGTTTGCCGATACTACATAGTCTGTTCGTTTATGCTTGTGACGTCACACACCACGTCATTTCGGTGTCGATTAGCCGTTCACCGGTCAGGACTGCCAATCTATAAAACCTGGAAAGACGTCTAACCGCAAGAAATGTGATAAATTTAATTTTGTTAGCTACCACAACAGTGGTATCTATCATCAAAATGTTGTTCATTTGTCTTTGCTTGATTTTATAGGAGGTTCATTTGTTATTTTTAGTATGTTGAATCCCATTTTGTTGGTAGTTTGGTTATTCATATCATCTATGATGGATGAGTCCATTTCTGTCTTAGGGGAAAAGGAAAGTCTAGGTGAGATATAGCAATTATTTCTAGCATTGCCGACATGCTATATGCATACAGCGAACATTAATAACAAGATGAATGCAATATCAAATAACTCGTTGAAATGACAATAATTCTTATTTTCTACCACCCTTTCTCTCCCACAGATTTGAAATTTAATCACACAATAGCTGTTTCTCTACGTTGCCAATAGATGGTGGTAAAAACTGGTTTTTTAGTGAAAATATTGATAGTATTTGCCAGGAAGAATACCTCAAATATACCACTTGGTCGTTTGAAATTAAGACAGAAAAGGACAAGCGATAATTACCGACTACAATCGGAATACTCAAGTACCTATCAAATCACAATTTTGTTGTTTTGCATTTATTCTAACCTTGTAGAACATAAATGAAATTTTAGACGGAAAAGGCAATAGGAGGTGTAATGGGATTATTAATTTTGTGTAATGTTGAACATAAGAAATTTTATTTGTTATCGTATTCTTCTTACCGTAATGATTAATGAAAACACCAGGAGTGTCTCCACGTGAATTTTTAACAGTAGTAATGTAAACATTTCTCTACCACTAATGTCATAATTGTATGTTCATATTTTACAACTGTAAATATGATTTTCTACATTGTAAATTGTTGCATTGTAGCTAAATTTTAAAAAGCTAGAAGTCTCACCTGCTATGTTTTCGTAGCCCAAGTATAGAAATTTGAATAATGAAAAGATCATCTATACATTTCAATCAATTTTCTTGTAACTTCATTTGTATGGATTTTAGGAATTCCTATAAAAGAACAAATCAAATCTAAATTATTGAGATTTACTCTAATTACAAAGAAACTTTAATATAGAAAACCCGTATGAAACCTATGATAATCCAACGATGAAATTTATAGCCCACAAATTAAATTGGAAGCATTTTCTCATAATACATTGAATGTCATATTAGTTTTAGACTTTCTCAATACATGAACATCGGTAGTGGCAGTAAATTAAATAACAAGAAAATTATATTTCCAGATTGAAAATATAAATGTTCGAATATGGAATTACTGGATAAGAAACTTTTGCATTTGCTCTATCAAAAGGGCCACTGGAAACACACCAGGGATTATCATTATAAGAAAACCTGCTTAAGCAGAAATTCATCATTGTTCACATAATAAATCTAAAACTGATATATAAAAGAGAATCTGACTCGACGAATTAAGAAGGGGGTTGATTATGGGAAATTTAACGTGAATCATTCCTTAGTCATCAATATAGGATTGTTATCAATAAGAGAGAGAGAGAGAGAGAGAGAGAGAGAGAGAGAGAGAGAGAGAGAGAGAGAGAGAGAGAGAGAGAGAGCAATCCTGAATTGATATTTGAGGACTTGGTCCGTTGATTATATTTGAGTCATATTTCTCATATTCAACTCCATTTCAAGCTTGTCGAATTGGATCCTCTTTTAATTTTCATGGATTCACTTTTGGAATAGGGTGAACACGTAATTAAGTAGTCATTACTGTAACAGCTCTCCTTATGGTAACGTCCTTGCCTGATAATCATCAGACTGGGGTTAGAATCCCGCTCAAACTCGTTAGTTCCTTTGGTCACTCCAACGTCATCTCCCTCATCAGCTAAATATGGGGGATTTGGGGGAGCATATAGGTCTATCTTCTATGTCATCTGCAGCCATTCCCTGGCCCTCCTTGGTCCTAGCTTGGGTGGAGAGGGGCCGTGGGACCTGGTCATTTGTATATAGGGTCAGTCACTAGGGCATTGTCCTCCTTGATACGGTAATGTCACTGTCTCTTGCCTCTGCCACTCATGAGTGGCCTCTAAACCTTTAAACATATGTAGTAGTATTTTATGTATCAAGCATAACTATGTGGTAAGTTAAATAGAAGATATTGACAAATCTCATGAAAAAGTCTAAAAAGTTAAGATGAAACGTACATTGGGTAACCAGAGAGAATCACTATACTAGTCCATTAAACTAGAAATAAAAAGTTTCAATGCCATATCCAGTAAAAATAACAGTAATGAAAACATTGTCAGTCTAATTTTAGTAAAATTATAGAACTTACTCTATGCATTTTACTCCCCCTACCGATATCTATCATAGCTCAGTTACTTGCGGTATGCAGCACTGAAGAAAGAAAGAAAATCCGAGCTATTGAGAAGCTCAACAGCAAGATAAATGCCACTGGGGCAGCAACCATTTTTAATGAAACATGCTTAAAAGAGGGTATACTACCAAAATACACGTACTCCAAACTTCATGACCCCTCTTCCCGAAGTGACCAGAGAACCAGCGTGAAGGACCCTCCTCCGGTGACAACTCAATGCCAAGAAATCGGAGAAGGAGCTATACACCAGACGGAACTGCCTGGAGGAGGAAAGGACTGACCACCGGCAAGAACCACAGCCCGCCTGAAGGACTTGGATCTGCTATCTATGAATTGGTCTTAAAAGAACCTTCAGATGATGACGATGATATCGAACTTGGTTCCTTAGATGATGATGCCGAAGTTGACTGACCACTAGCATGACCTCCCGTAACCAGATAATATTTTCCGTGCCCTCCAAATGCTCTAGGACTGTAAACTGGGCTTGGAAAATCAAACTATTTGCAGGAAGCTAATTTTTATCAACGGTTGAAAAATATGGGTCCCTGAGAAGAGATAAGAGTACTTCAATATTTCAACTTTCTCCCCTTCGCCTGATCAGGACAAGATCTTCAATCTAGGCCTGAACTACCACTTTATATCTCTCCACAGACCAATAGACAAGAGGCTAGAAGTTTAACTCTTGATAGGTTCCATTCTCAGTTACCAAGAGAAAGGTGCCCTTTGTACTACTAATGCTTTCCACCACCACCTGCTTACAGAGGCCCTCATGGACCATGGACACTACACTAGCGGTACTGTTTCCCGCGCTATGAAGACCATCACCAAGGAACTCAAGGATAATGCTAATGTTACCATATAGAAAACCGACAAGACTGCGGCCCTTGTCATCATTGACATCAAGGACTACCATGAGAAGCTCAATATCATCTCTGTCGATGCCTCAAAATTAGAGTATCTGTCATCCAACCCAATAGAGGACATCAAACGGGAGGCCAAATCCACCACTATAGTCATCAATGTGGCGTCTAATGCTGTCCTTTTACAGTCTATCCCTGATGGTTTCATGCTGGCTTAACTCTATGGGAATGTGAAGACCTATAAGGCAGGGAACTATAACTGCTCTATCATCCGCTAGTGCCCTGTGCCGACATACCAACTGGCCAAGAGATTTTACTCTCTTGATACACTCATATCTTCCTGACAAATACGGGATGGCCTTTTCTATGGAGTTTCTGGAGACCATCAAAGGGCATTCCAGCAGAGGAGTCATCGCTTCTCTTGACTTGGAATCCCTCTTCACTAATGTCCCCATAGGTGAGACCATCCAATTTATCCTAGATCAAGTCTACAGAGATGATTCAACCCCTCCTTTCAACATCCCTGAGTATGCCTTAGCATCCTCCTTGAGATATGTATGAAAAAGATCCCTTTTACCACCAACTGAGGGCACATGTAAATATAAAAGGATGGTGTTGTGATGAGCTCCTCCTTGGGTGTCATCGATGAGCGAGTTTTTGCACATATAGGTCATCCAGAAATAATCCTTTCCTACATCGACGACACATTTATGAAAGCCCTCTCTTCTTAACTCATCGATGAACTATGTAAAACCTTTGATGAGTGTAGTTCCCTTAGATTAACACTAAACCATCATGACAACGGCCGTCTTCCCTTCTAGGATGTCCGAGTCCCGACTGCTGAGCATGATTTTGATACCACTGTCTTTACAAAGCCCATGTATCTCGGACTTTGCTTCAATAGTGACATTGAATGTCCCACTAGGTACAAGACCTCCACAATCAGAGCCTACATTTGTTGGGCCCTCTCCCATTGTTCTTCCAAGATGGAGGCCCATAAGGAGCTGGATAGGATTACCCAGGCAATTGTGAACAATGGTTACTCCAACAAGCAGGTCAATCGGGAGGTCAAACGGGCTTTGGATAACTGGTATGAGACTGAGCCAAGACATGGGGGCATGATTTCTAGCATCAGCCAGTACTACAAAGGCATTATGCACAAACAATACCAGTAGGACGAGAAGTCAGTGAATAATAATATCAAGAATAGTATCACATCTGTTCAAAAGGATTCTAACCACAATCTGATTATCTGCTATCAGACTACGAGGACAAGATCCCTCATCGTGAAGAATAACCCAGTCCCACCTATGTAGGACTTTCTAAGGAAGTCCAACGTCGTTATTCTTACCAATGCCCAATCTGTGGATGTCCCAGCCATTATATTGAAATAACGACAATATGTCTTTCTAGGAGATTGTCCTGCCACATTCAACAGGGAACCATTAAGATACACCAACTCCTTGTGCACAACAAGAACGTCATATGTGAGGATGTTACCAAAATTACTAAAATCATTGGCAATGCCCAGGACAGCAGAAGGCTTAGGATACTGGTGAACCTGCACATCCATCAAGAGAACCTGACCCTTAATACAACACAAGAGATGTTAACCCTCCCCTCTTGCCGTAAGTATACTACCCAATGGTTCACTAACTTTGGCGAGAACGATGACGATCAGCAGCCCAGCAGCTTAGCTGCACCTGAGACTTTCCTTGCGGATGCCTGAGCCAATCAGCAAGTAGCACGGGACTCTCCAGATGTGGAATCTGATCAGCAGAACAGCTTGCCTGACCCCCAAGCACCACTAAGCACTGCATTAGCCAATCAGCACGCCACACTGGAAACTCCCCTTGGACCAAATAAGACCCGGACTCCTCCCAGATTCGACGGTCATGAGAGGAGAAGTAGCCTGACTGTGACGAACCCCTTACCGGCGAGTGACTCGGCTAATGGGAGAGCAGCTCCATATGAGACTAGGTATGACCTTCACCCAATCAGCGACTAGTGTTCGATGAACCAACAGAGCTGTACAGTATAAGTAGAGCCCGTTCTGCCCACTTCCATCCAGCTCTGCCTGCTGATGAGAGGAGGCACCGGCACCCTCTTGTAACTCATAGCAGCCGAACTTAATTACTTATTGTGACCATCTACATTTTAGTAAAATTATAAAACTTGCTCTTTGCAAATGTCCAACATAGCACGGTTACTAGGGTGTGTAGTAATGAAGAGAGAAAGAAAATCTGAGCTATTGATAACTTCGACAGCAAAATAAATGTCACTGAAGCAGTAACCCTTCCCAATGAAACATACATACTTAATTTAAAAGAGGGTCTTCTTCCAATAATAATAATAATAATAATAATAATAATAATAATAATAATAATAATAATAATAATAATAATAATAATAATACTATGTTTTAGCATAATCGAAGGGTAATCTTAGAATGTTAAATAGAACAATATTTCTGAAAAAAGAAATTATCAGATTAATTTTTTTATTATTATTTTTTTTATTTACTTCTTTATTAGACTTCTCCTCTCCTATATTTCCATTCTCTTGGTACTCAGCGACTCTACCCCATTGCTAAGGTACTTCATCAACAGCCACCTGACATTTTCTTTCACCTTGTACTTGATTAAGATTTTATGAATACATGAAATTGAATTTAACGGTAGATATACATATCATGGCCGACTCGTTTTACATTCAAAGGGGCCATCTTCTAACGAAGTTTAACTGCTATGTTCATTAAATTCAAATCACCTCTATTATTTATAAAACATTTATAACCTCCTATAACATGTAAGTTATACGGCATTAACTCAAAAGGAAAAAAAAGGTGTACATGTTATGTGCTTAGTTACGGACCCGTAATGGGAGATGAATTATTTGACCCCCGGCGAAAAGAAGCTATAAATTTCAATTAAAATCCCTCTTGGTCTTAGAGACGGCATAGCAGCTTAGGTGTGGTCATCAGGGTCCCAGGACTCGGGCGGTGTTTTCGCCGATGAAGCCACTCTTTTGGCCTCAAGCCGCGCAGGCGCGCTAACATATCATAGCCGTCAGTGACGCCGTTAACGACAATAATAGGTCTCGTTAGCAGAGGTATTCTAAAAGGAAGGGAACAGGCCAGGTCGCGTAAATCAGATCGTACAATGACGTTGCCTCCAGTTCGGTATAATGGTGTAAGGAAGACCTTCGTACAATATAGGACACTCGTATCGGTTATATGATCTACATAGTACCAGTGATGTTTCTTTCTCGCTACTTTTCTGTCATCTCTTAAGTTGATCAGGCTTTGTGGCAATAGATTTATTTTTTATGAAAGTCGTACCTGTTGTGTATACAGCTTTCTTTATGATATGGTTGGTGTCAATATTAATTTTAATTTGCATTTATCTTATCTTCTCTCATCACCATTAAATCTAATTAGTTTTTCTGCTCCCATGTGCATATAAAAAATTCTTATTTAATATGTTCACTAATTAGAGAGGAAAATGCAACTACCAATATTATCAACATAATACTAAAAACTGGAAAAAAATGTTCATCAAGAAGTAATAACTAATAACATTGAATTATTTTACTTGCAATACTATAATAACATTGATAAATTCAAAGGGCCAAAAACTTAAATTCAACTAATTCCACTCGTTCATTGAATTGTGAAGTCATTTTTTTTCTTGTTTGTTTATTCGTGTAATTTCCTGTATTAGTATTTAGTTATTCTAGGTGTTATTTCTGAAACCATTACAATTCTTGAAACATTTACTTATAAAAAGTTGGTGGGTCAAAGGCTCAGACAAAGACTCTCTCTCTCTCTCTCTCTCCTCTCTCTCCTCTCCTCTCTCTCTCTCTCTCTCTCTCCTCTCTCTCGTTTCTATGTGGATACGGGAGTACAGATTGGGAGGAGAACAAGCGCTACCACCGATAAATCTTAGATACCCCCTGCCTGAAAACACAGCAGGACTAGCTAACCGTAAGCTTCGTTTCGTCACACCCAAGAAGACGAAAGAAGCTCCTCACAATTTTACGGGTAGTCTTCCAGGACATTTGTCACGGCGTTCTAATGTCGTAAATACCCGAGCACTGCCATTGGTTCAAAGAAATACGCGTAATCTACCTTCATACACATCGGGCATAAATTTATCGTATGAGATAGTATTGTGCCAAATGTAAATAAAATCAAATAGCTACCTTTATGATTTCCAAGTGTGTCGTAGATGGGAAGAGTATAAATACCTATGGACTGGGTTATAGCAAGCCTATGATCCCAAGAAGGGAATGCTGATAATATATTTATTTATTTCTGAAATATGCTGACCTTAGCGATTCCCTTACGATAGCATTTCCCTTTCTAATTGAATCGGCATTTTAGCTGATTTGTGTTTTGTGTACAATTCATATGATCAAAACATGGTGCCAATGAATTTATTTGGCATAAGAAATAGGAGGATTTTTATATGATATATATATATATATATATATATATATATATATATATATATATATATATATATATATATATATGTATATATATATGTATGTATATATATGTATGTATATATATATATGAATATATATATATATATATATATATATATATATATATATATATATATATTATATATATATATATATATATATTCATATATATATATATATATATATATATATAATATACATGTACATGTACATCATATACATGTACACACACACACACACACACACACATATATATATATATATATATATATATATATATATATATATATACATATATATATATATATATGTATATATACATATATATATATATATATATATATATATATATATATATATATATATATATATATATGTATATATATATATATATATATATATATATATATAATATATATATATATATGACAGATGAGGATTATCAAAATTGAGGTTGCTTGCCATCCCCATTAAATGACCCTAAGAGAGACTGATATTCATTCATAGATGAGTTAACCTGTGAATGATGGTTCGGGATCGAACGCAGTGTAAGGAATCTGCAGCCTGCGTGACTGAAATTATCTACTATAGATACGGTATCTCATATATGTTTTTCAGTAGATACTGATGTACATATGGCATTTACTATTTATACGCAGACAGAATCCTGATTTCAAATATATTTTTATCAAAATTAATGAGGTTATGTGCAATACATTAAAATTATGTTGAATGAATTTACCAGGGGGAATGACTCCATTCTTCACTAATGACTTCGGCGTCAATGACCTTAGATGTCAGGATGCCTGAAAACTTTAAATCATTCATTCATTCACTAATGACTTCATATCTGACAATTAAGATAATACAAAATTAGAGAAAAAAATATGTCATTAACAGAAATGTTAAAAAGCTAGTGAATTTAGATAATGTAGCTACTAAAACCAGGAATGACTGAGGATGAGTAATTGCAGCAAAAGAGTTTTTAAAAATGACTAACAATAGAACAGTTATGCTGAGAAGAAATGATAGCAGGTTTCACTTAGAAAACTACAGGGAAGGAGTTTTCCTAACCAGAAAAATATACGGAAAGCTTAAAACAGAATAAGACTATTAATTAGAATGATTAGATAAGATAACCCACATGGCCAAAATAGTCAATGGCATTTTTCTGGTTAGTTGAACTGATTATTTCAATGATTAACAGATCGTCCCACATCTTCGTTTAGAAAGAGACGTATAACTTTCTATATCTACCTAGTAATTGGACACTTCAAAAGACTTTTCTGAGAGAAAAGATATATGTATATCTTCCACTGGATGTAGATGAAGGTGTAACAAAGAAACTCAGAAAGTTACGATAAATTTTACCAACACAAACGAATTTAGTGACTAGTAATCAGATAAAACCAATCACACCTCATTAGGTAGTTAGGTAATCATTATACAACTTGCCTTTAAGGGAAAATGGCTGTAATATTAAACATTAGACGATGGAACTACATAATTCCTTACGTAGATAAATTAAATATACAAAAACCACCAGTTATCTTTCGTTACACATGTCAATTCACACGCTAGTTAATGACCAGGTAACTTTCAACCTGAAGTGAATCGGCCAAACGGATAGATAGCCTTAAATTGATTCTAGACCTGTTAATTGGAACTCAAAGTTGATAGTGTATTGCTAATTGGACGAGATTGGTTACGGAGACCTACATGATAAAAAGGTGTGATTTGAAATCCGCCGAAAGTAATCCTTAATTCATGGGAAATCCCTCTGAGGAGAAGTTTGTGGATAGGGAAATATATACGAGTGGACTTAAGACCAATAAGGGGACAACAACAACAACAACAACAACAACAACAATAATAATAATAATAATAATAATAATAATAATAATAATAATAATAATAATAATAATAATAATATTAATAGATATCATTATCTTTTACTTGGGTTTTGATTTACACAAGTAGCTTAATTATGAAGGAAATATATTATAATCATTTGGCTGTATACACAAAATCATGTTATTATATCAAATAGTAATTGTGATGTTTTCTATTTATTACCTCTGATGAAGTACTTGACTATGATGACATACTTAAGAGGCGTTGCTTTTCTCATACGTAATTCAAATGATATCATGAGAGTAGCAAATGAGAACCTATGCGCATTGAATGAACTATCTAGTTATCATTATCACCTTTGCTCAACATTTTTATGAATCACTTTCAAGTAGCCTGCTAAGCAACAACAAAATCTTTTGCAAAGCATATTGTTATAGGGTTATTATTATTATTATTATTATTATTATTATTATTATTATTATTATTATTAAATCACTGAGAGATTATATTTCAAATGTTAATTTTGTGATTATTTTGTATCTTTTATACTATCAAAACATAATTTGAATATGCAAATACAGTATACGATTTAATTCATTAAGCCTTAAGCTAGGAATTATATCTGTATCCATTGTATTTAACCCTTCACAAACCTCGTTGAGATTTTCCTTTTCGAAAAATCTAAGAAAATGTAAACGTCATAGCTATATGATGACAGGAATGATAACATTAATTACATAATACAATATTATAAACTTTTAACACGTCCAGGCAAGTGGAAAGATCCGGAGATGTTAATGTAGAATGATTTCGAAGGAGAGACTGTAAAAGACTACATTTGTTTAACCTCCGTGGAGAAAATTCTATTCAAATTCAAGTGAGGCATTAAGAATGTCTTGTGGCAGCCTATTAATCGACACAGAAAGTTATTATTCTCATTGAATCACAATGAATCCATGAAATGAGATGCAAATTCATTTTGTTTGATCATCAAGTGAGGAAGACAATGATAAAAGAGGCTGTAGTGATAAGCATGATTAAGAGATAATTACTCAGATATGAAGTTCTCTTAAACCTCTTGAAAACCTATGCATTAATTCTAAGGTGAAGAATGCTGGGTGTTGAAATGCTGCATTTCTGAAGAGCAAAAAGGTGATAAATATTGTTGATCTATTTACGTTTCAATTCTGCAGAAGTCATCTGTATTTCTCTACGATGAAAAATGAGGAAATGAGAAGGAATGACAAGAAAAATACTTCTCACCGAGTTTCCTATCGAATACTGTACCATTGATATGTCTGATTTATTGATAATTGCATATTTTCAAGATACAATCATCGTGGAGAAAAAATAAGTCTTATGGTATACAATGAAGTAAGTACTTGAGTACTAACCATGCATTTAAATATTTATCTTCATAGATTACATTTATATTTATATATGATACAGAATCCAACCCCCCCCCCCCCGAAAAAAAAATAGAAAATTGTCTAAAATATCAAGAATTTGATATGGACTGTTTGCAAAATATGTGCGACGGAAGAGTTTGTGTAAATCAGGGCCCACTTATGGATCTTGGTGTAAATGTATAACGGATCAAGGTATTTATAGGTTTAACGACCGTTCACGAATGGCAGAAGCAAGAGAGTGACATTGCCCTATCGAGCAGGACAGTGCCCTAGATATTGACCATATGTACATGTGATCAGCACCCAAGCCCCTCTCCATTCAAGCTAGGACCAAGGAGGGCCAGGCAATGGCTGCTGATGACTCAGCAGATAGAGCTATATGCTCCCCCAACACCTCCTCCTTAGCTCACAAGGATGGCAAGGTTACAGCGACCGAAGAAACTAACGAGTTTGAGAGGGACCCTAACCCCAGTCTACCGGTCACCAGTCAGGGACGTTACCACATCGGCCACCACAACCCTTGAAGGTGGTTTGGTCGTATGGAGAGAATTGAGAGTATTAGTGAGAAAGGTTCAGAACGGAGAAGCGTTCGGAGGAAGGAGAAGAGAATGTGGGTAATGGAGAGCAAAGACCTTAGTATTAAAGTAGTACCAAAATGCAATAACGACAGTTGATTGTTGCAGTATTTGTAGTGCCTTTGATTTTCAGCAGATGGCTCTTCATGTTTTTTAGTTCCATAAAGCAATTGGTGTTATAATAAGGTCTCTGCAACGGAGTTTACCCTTAGTTTTATTGTCTTCCTGTTAAAAGAAACCATCTAATGTGAAAAAAAAAGTAATCTTTGTGCGTTAAGAAGCTATTAATCATGAACAAATTAAGAGCTTTAAAGATGAATTAATACATTCACTGAAAATTAAAGGCCATTAACTGTCAGTTAGAAGGGACCTTCTGAAAATGGACCAATAAGTGGTAACGGAATCGAGTTATCCAGGTATGGAAAATACATAAGTGAATAAGTAGATATCACTGACTCCATAATAAAATCATTACAGAAAATCTAACAAAATCAAAGCATACTATAAAAAAGGACTGTATAAGTAGGACTGATGCGCCCACAAATTCATATTAACCCATACGCGCATTCACATCCATCACTGAAATGGTCTTCAGAAATAAAGTTATCTCGGATTTATCTCTCACTTCCCTACTTCAGACGCTGATAATAGAACCACTTGTGTAGCTGATCATAGAGATTAAACTGAAATATGACTACAGGTGCTATGAATCTCAGAGCATAGTATAAATATAACTAGACTATCTATAACGACCCAAAATCAACTGTTTATACGGATAGCCTCTGATAGTATCTCACTCTGATAGCGTATATGGACTTCAAAAAGGACCACAGAAGAGCGTATAAGGGAAACTTATGATTTACGATGGGTAGGGGTGAACCACATCTAATTGTGTACCTACAGATCATGAGAGAGAGAGAGAGAGAGAGAGAGAGAGAGAGAGGAGAGAGAGAGAGAGAGAGAGAGAGAGAGGGGGGGGGGGTTTCACTGCTAAGAGAAATAAAGAAAGAAGTTATAACTGTTTTTGAAAGTCTTTTCTTGTTACTTTCAAAACTAATTTTAGAACATTATATAGAAGTTTAATCTTCAAACTAATGAATAATCAAAGTGAATGGTTAGGAACAGATGT
>NC_090731.1:24057666-24060166 GCF_036898095.1 Palaemon carinicauda | reverse complement strand
TATTTGTTATACCGTTTAACATCAAAATATAGTTCGAGAGTTCATTTTTCAGCGAATTTGAGTATGAAAAATGTGGTTCATGATCAATCAACAAAGATTTTCATTCACTTATAAAATCGCCTAGTCTTTACAACAAAGATTAGTTGGCGGATAACTAACCAGTAAAATATTTAACTTTTATTCTATCATAGTAAAAATAAAACGATGGTGCAATATCTATTTTTATCTACATCAGTAGCTCTGGAAAGTTAGATATCTATAAACACAAAGAATATTTGGCGGATAACTAACCAGTAAAATAATATTTAACTTGTATTCGATCATAGTAAAAATAAAACGATGGTGCAATATCTATTTTTATCTATATCAGTATTATTATTATTATTATTATTATTATTATTATTATTATTATTATTACTTGCTAAGCTACAACCCTAGTTGGAAAAGCAAGATGCTATAAGCCCAGGGGCCCCAACAGGGAAAATAGCCCAGTGAGGAAAGGAAACAAGAAAAAATAATATATTCTAAGAACAATGACATTTAAATAAATATTTCCTATATAAACTATGAAAACTTTAACAAAACAAGAGGAAGAGAAACAAGATAGAACAGTGAGCCCGAGTGTACCCTCAAGCTCTGGAAAGATAGATATCTATAAACACAGGGATAATAGAATTGTATAAAAAACAAGTTATCCTAGAGAGAGAGAGAGAGAGAGAGAGAGAGAGAGAGAGAGAGAGAGAGAGATTCAAGGCTTCACAAAAAAAGGAAGAGATAATGAGCTCGCCATTTGTAAGAATGATTAATGCATATCTCTTGCAACAAAAGAATTATGCTGAAAGTCTGAGAATTAATCAGGAAAACTGATGAAGGAATTAGGAGTCTTAACAAAAGGTTTGAAAAAAGGGCTAATGAATAAGAAAGCTATAATTTCGTGCGATTTTACTACATTTTTACGCCTATTTTTTTTTTCTTTTTTTTTAGGGCATTATCATAAAACATACTTTGCTTTTTATTATTCTTCTCTATTCATTGTTCGTTTATTTACTATTCTCATACCTGATTCCTAATCTTTTCCATTCATATATTTTGTCTACTAGAAATTCAGTAGTAAATAGAATTATAAGAATATTTAAAGAATATTTACTTATGATAAACACCAATGTACATCTTTTACATATAAAACTTTCAGGAAGTTAATTCTTATTGTTTTTATCAGTTGTATTCAACATTGTATGTTATTAGAATATGTTTATTTATTTATTTATTTTTTTTTTTTTTTTTTGCAGATTACTGATCGTATGATGTTTTAGATATATATTAAATCTTCTAATTCCTTAATTGTATTTTCAGGTTTCTATTGATTCCTTGAGTAGTATGTGAGAAATTTTTTTTTTTCTTTTTTGATATTCAGTTAATCTTCCATTAGTTTTAATTTCTTGTTGTTTATCACCCCTTGCATCTATTAACTCATATTATTTTATTTCAATGTTACCATTAAATAGAAGAGCTATTTAGATATTTATTGTCTAAATAGTTACTTTTTTCTAGATTTCAGATTTGTTTTTCTATGATACTATCATATCATCCTAATATGTTTTTTTAATGCTACCATGTAATCGACCATTTGAATATATCCTGATTAAATTGTTACCTTTTTTTAGGTTCCTGCTATTTTTCTATGCTTCTCTCATATCATCCAGTTCATAATTTTGATCATATTTGATATTGTATTCTTACCTCTATCAATCTATTCCATATAGATATATCCATCAGTTATATCATAATTATGTACCCTTCTATTCGTAAGGGCTCCAAGTTTGATCATTAATGAGAAAAATATTTTATTCATTCGTAGGGAGGGGAAGGGATTAGGATAACAATAGTAAGGAAAAATATAAGGAGTCTGCCTTGTCAATACTAAAGTAAACAATTTAGAACCATCAGAGATGTTTGTCATTCAAATGTGACAAAGACATAAGTCTCTGGCATGGTTTAGAACTTCCTCCATTTATCAGAAATAGCCTAATGCCTTTCTCCCCTAATTCTTGTCACACCCAAACACTGTTCCTGATGAATAAACGACGGATGCGTGTTAGTATGTACGTGCGTACATGAATATATTATACCAAAAAGTCCAACAAATGATAGATAATACGCTACGGTTTAGGGAAGACACCTGATACCCAAAAGGGTTGAGTCTGAAGTGTGAATGATGAGGACTTCTAGAGGCAAAGGTTATGCTTCATTATTGATTATTCTAGAACTCAATATTGAGTTTGTCTTATTGAGTGAGTGATTCGAGGGATGACTTTTTCATAGTTCAGTGGTCTTCAAAGTGAAATATATTGAATTATAAAGATTAGTTACTGGAATTATCATTTTTGTGAAAAGGCCTTTTATTTACAATAGAGTTAATTCAATTATTAATATCTAAAGTCCCTTTACTTAAGTAAAAGACCAAGATAATATGATATAAGAAATAAGAAATAAAGTTATT
>NC_090731.1:24027666-24050166 GCF_036898095.1 Palaemon carinicauda | reverse complement strand
AACCAGCAACCAAAATGCTAAAAAACTACCAAAAATTAACTAAAACAACACCTACCAAAATAAGCTAAAGTACAAACTAACTACCAAAAATGCTAATATACTAGCTAACATAAAAGGCTTGGAAAGCAAACCCCGACTAGTAAAACGAGCTAATAAAACACCTAAGCTAACCACACAGTTAAATTAAACCCAAGCTAGAAAAGCTAATCAACAAAACATGAGCTAAAAATAGTATAAAACAATAGCAGAGTTAGGAAAAAATAGTTAAGTAAAGTTGAGCAATGAGAAGCTAATAAACAGAAGCCAAGCTAAGAAAACCTAATAAATCCAAGCCATGCTATGAACAGATGATAAACAACACTCTTTCTAATAAAACCTAGTGCACAAAAAATCAAGCTAAAAAAAGCTGGTCAACAAAACTAATGCTAAGAAAGCTGTTTAACAAAATCCAAGCTAAGAAAGCTATTCAACAAAACCCTAAGCTTTATAAACTATTCAATAGAAACCGAAGCTAAAAGAGCTAATCAACAAAAACAAAACCCAAGCTTAAAAATCTATTCAGCAAAACCAAAGCTAAAAACCCATCCTCCAAAAATCAAATTTAAGAAAACTATTCAAGATAACCCAGACTAAAATAAGTTATTCACCAAACACCCAAACTAACAAGGTTAGACGACAAAAACCTAAGTTAAAAAATCCCTTAATAAAATTCAAATTAAAAAAGGTTTTTGTTTAGCAAAAACTTCAAGCTAAAACAGCTATTTAATAAACACGAGCTTTAAAAGCTAATTAACAGACCCCCGAGAAAGAGAAGATATTCACCAAATACCAAAGTGACTTATTATAGCAACTTATCCTGTCTTTGATCCTTCACTAAAGAAACGCAACCCTCCTGGAGGCGTTCCGCTACCTTGGGAATCTTATCATACGTATCCTGAGCTAGGTTCAAGTTCTTTCGTCCAAGGAATCCTTACTTCAGTCATTGTAGTATGGAAGGATCGGACTGATATATCCTTCTCTCTAGAGTATATGTCAGAGTTACATGAATGACAAAACAAACTCCAGAAGGTAACGGGAAAGAATATGATAGAAAATAGGAAACTAGTTTAGCAACACAGAAATTAAACGATAAAAAAAAAACAATAGAAGCAGATAAAACATAGGCCAGAAAGAACAATTCCTTGGAGATGTTAGTTAAACATCGTTTATCTAGACCTAATCTAGAAAGTCATAAAAGAAAAGCGGAGTTAACGAAAATCAAGCCAAAAAAATATATAAAAAAGCCTGAATTAACACAAAATAATTTCTAAAACACATATTAAAAAGCAATAAGTGCCGAAAATAATCTCCATGTAAATACATTATGAAATCAAGCTGAGTAACTAAGCGTGAGCGAAAACTCCCCAAGAAATATAACCAAAGAAAAAATTTAAAGACAATCACCAAAACTAGATAGAATTGTCGGCGATATTCAAAACCGTGTCCCGTGGCTAAAGAATCCTTGGATATCAGTCTTTATCCGCTTGCATTCCGGAGTCCTCAAATGCCAATAGCGTAGTAGGAATTTTGCTCGACGGCCGAGAATCAACAAGAATTTTGGGAGTCGAAGTGACGGATTAATCAGTGTCGGTAATCGAAAAGTGTAATAATGGAAGATATTGTCGAAGTTGCAAGGTATTTGCGCACGTTAACCTTGTACTTGAAGGTTTGTCGATCATATTTGAACTTCATTGTGAGTGGCGCTGTCTTATCCTTCGTGGGATAATGGTGAGTGTTCATATATCTTTAATTCAGAAAAGTCCCTATTTTTTGTCATTTGTTTTATCTTTGGATCTGGCAAACGCTTGTGTTTCATGGAAGTTATGGTTCAGGCTCTTTCTATTGCTTGTCATCGCGTCGTTAATACAGCTTATAGGTTGTTTATCTCGGATGGTTTCTGGCCTTTGGTCTTATTCGTAATTGATACGCTTTTAAATTATATGGTTATTTTGCTTTTGTGAAGTAGGTTCACCAAATATTGCACTCTGAATTCATGTTAATTGTTGTGAAAGCTCTTTTTTTTTTCTATCTTTAGAGTTGTCTTGATCACCGTCGTATATAGTTTGTTTATTGATTTTTCTATTAAACCATTAAATTTTTATTGTAAATTTTGTGGCTGTTGGTTATTACTGTGCTGTTTTCAATGACAATTTTTATATTTATTTAACGTAAAGTAAGGATATGTACAGATAATTGCATATAGATAATTGCACAACTTTTCAATCTGAACTTTCAAGCTATCCTTTCAGGATACAAGTTAAGTTTTTTCATGAGTATTTGTATGGTTACGTGCTGGATTGAGCTCTATAGCTGGATGATACTTGTATTTGATTCTTTTGTTTTCTCAATTTATAGATGGAATTGTTAGATAAAATTTGATAAATTTCACCTATTTACGCAATGCAAGTTTTGGCCTTTTGAGGGTTGGTTTGCATTTGTTGCCTATATTAACCTTTCAGATTACTATCAAATTTAATTTTCATATATTTTTCCTTCGAATGCTTATTATTTTAACTTTTAAACATTGCGTGAATAGGATCATGTGTTAATTTTTATACAAAGGCATTTATTAGCGTAAATGGAAACTTAATTGGGATATGTTAATTTGCTTCAACAATCAGTCTCGGTAAAATGATCATATCATAGATGTATGAAATTTTTAACCTAATGTTAGTTCTCTAAGGCGTGCAGTCTTTTTACATTTTTAAACTTCCTTGTAATTTTAAAATGAGAAAATTCAAATGTTTTTCTAGCTGGCTTTCATATTTCAGAATTTAGACATCTGAATTAGCGGCCTCTAATAAAGTTTCAAATGTTTAATTGTTTTGGTCTGTATTCCTATCACAATGTAAAGTTTTAGCAGGTAACCTTGAGCTTTTAAAAAGAATGTTCTAACATTAGTTTAATGATTTGGTGAAAGCTTAAAAGTTAGCTAGCATTTAAGTATGGAATCTGGATCTGTAGTCCTCAATAGTTATAAAATTTAACTGAAAGGTATGGAAGATTGATAGTTGAAGTGAGATTCAAAATGTTTTAAGTAAAAAAAAATCAACCTTTATCGGGGTGGCTGCTGCCTCGAATGCAAGGTTGATTAGGGTTGTCCATGATAGATTTGTCTACCATTGACATCCTGAAAAACTCATTTATTTTCTTTAGAAAGTTACTTTGTGATTTGAACTTAAACGAAACTATCTCGGTAGTCACCGACAGTGAATTAAAAATATTGAATGGAATTTCAAAGAATAATTTCTCCCAAAAATCCCATTTTGGAAATTAAACTATTATTTTTTTTTTCTGTTTTCAAGCGGCTATAGTATGGCAAAAAGATAAGCGTATATTTAGTGTTGTCCAAAAAATCGACTTGAATCTGACTCTCCGTTAAAATATACTTAATATCAGCCGTTTTTCGGTAAATACAAGCGACCGTAATTTCTACCCTACTTACTTTTACTGGTTGGTGACTATAACATCACCCATTTTAAGTCTATATATACATTTTTTAATCTGTAAATGCGTAGTAACATGAATTCCAGTATTTCAAATTTTTAAGCCAAATTTTCAACAGTTTACAGATGAGATTCAGGGGCATCACTGCTGGGTATTTGGAATCAAAATGGTGGTCATGAAATAAGATTGTGCAATTTTAGACGGGGTGGCTTACTAACAGCTTTATAAACTGTTTTATGTTTATTATTCTTTAATGCTGATGCATACAATCTAGTACTGATGTTGCTGTTCACATTTTGTAATTTTTAAACTTCGTATCTTTTTTAGCAATACTATACAACTCTCCGAAGTCTAGACGAAAAGATACTGGAGCATTTAGTTCGGTGTATTTTGTCTTGTCGAATAACTTTTAAATGTTTACTAAATATGTTATGCAAATACTATGTTATATATATTGGATATGCAAATGCCCTAAAATTACAAACATCAGGCTTTATATCTTCTTAGTGAGATCGGTATTACTGTATGGATTAGTGTGATATATGAATGAAACTATATCAGATGGTATAGATTTGGGAACAAAGGAGCGATATATGAATGAAATTATATCAGATTGTATAGATTTGGGGACAAAGGTGCGATATATGAATGAAACTATATCAGATTGTATAGATCTGGGAACAAAGGCCCTCAGAAGAATATTCAGTTAAATGGAAGGAAAAGAACTCGAATTAAACTCTCGGAGAGTGCCATGTGGATGAGATAATGGTAAGCAGTAGAGGGAGATGGTTTGCGCATTTTGCTCGCAACACACCATGAGATTTAGTAAACCAAACTTTCCATTGGGCCCCATAAGGCACTAGTTGAGAGACCCAGGCCTACAAGGCTGAGATATATGAAACAAAGTAGATGATGAATGGAGAAATATTGATTCAAAAGCAGGGGAAGACTGGCGAAATTTTGGGGCCCTTTCCGTCAATATTAGTGGGAGATGATGACCATGATGATGATGATGATGAAGACGACGACCAAGATGATGATATATAGATGCATTTTTTAGATCGGAATCTTTGAATGTATCACCACTTACAAATATTCTTTCACGTTGGGTTTAGAGTATAGGGTCTTTGGTATCTTGCAATTTTTAAGCTTTTCAAGGATTCAGCTTGTGTGGTATTGATAACATTGCTTCAAATAAATAGTTCTGCTTCAAATAGTTCAGCTTTTATTTCATCTTACAAAAGACTTCTTGTAACAGGCTGTGGGTATGGCTAGACTGTGGGTATGCCTACTGTCCTAAATTCCTTTATATAGATACGCAAAGTGATGAATTCGAAGGGTTGAATAAATTTAATGAGAAATATAAGTTGAGCTTTTCTGTGGGTAGCAGACTTTTTCTTTGACAGTTTACTTGCGGTGGAATATTAAATAGTGCCGAAACTATTTCAACTTTAATCTTTTAACAGGATGAATGTTAAAACGGCAATGATGCAAGGTCAACGGTTCTGGCAGATCTGCAGTTTGACTCTAATCCAGAAATCTGCAGCACGGGGCTTAACGCCAGTTGATTTGGACAATCTGGTAAAATTACTTTTTGGAGTTGCAACCTTCGGCGTACCTGATGAAGGAAAGTTCCAATGTACTAGATTTTCTCCACTGGAAAGGACACCGTAATTGGAAGTTCCAATGAACTAGCACCCTCCACTGGAAAGAACTCCGTAATCAGTCTACGAGATTGTCTTCTCTTCTAACCAGTTATCCGTGAGCTAAACCACCCAAATTTAACTCTAGCATTAAGAGAAGCAGCTATGGCACAGTGAGCTACCGTTCGGATGGAATAATTTACCAAATAGTGAAGTACTTTGCCATAGCTTCAGTGGTGCAGTAGGCTGGCTGAGGTTGAGAACTTTAGTCACCATAATAAACTGCAAATGTTTGAAACAAATAAAATGACACTTGATTTCTTTGTATAAATTAATTCCTGAAATTATAAATTTGACTACATTGAGGATTAAAATAAGAGACCAGCCAGTTCTGTTATACTGGATAACTTGAAACATTGTATGATTATAAGTTACAACTTGTGTGCTAAGGCATAGAGCTTTCTTAGCAATATCAAGAATCTTGTCTGTACTTACTACAAAATTCTGTAACCAGAATGTTGTATGAAATATTAACTTAGCATTTTCAGTTCGGTACAATTATTGAAACACAAACTACCGAAACCCAGAATTGTTATTGCAAAGATGTCAAGCTTTACTTTCAAGCAACTAAGGAGAATCAAATAAACTTTTAAGAGTTTTTTTAAGATAAGGCATTCCTAACGTTACTTTAATATAGAAATAGAAGTGAACTTAAGGTTTACGGAATTTTTACGCAAATATAAATTCTAAACTTAGTTTTGTCAAATGTCTAATACTACGGTTATGTCACATTGATTGTAACAAGTAAAATGGGGTGAACTTTGTAAAAGATAACTTTACACTGTATGATTACTATCTAAACTTATCTGCTTTACCTTGGCAAAAGAGCTGCTTCCAAGAGAATTGAAAGAGCTTTTGGTTAGATTTTAAAGACACCTGAAGTGTTTTCTAAGTAGTCTAGAAATGGTTTACTTGACCGTAAATCTGTCTGTATTTAATCTTGCTGTAGGGTTCAGTAGAAATTTATGTAGAAAAATTGAATTATTGGATCTGTATAAGAAAAGGAGAGTTGAGTGTACCATAACTGCAATTTTGCTTTGTCCAAATTCAGAGGTCGTAATCTAAAATGCCGGTAGCGAGAAGCTAGCAGTGAATTGACCATGTTACAGTCAATGAAATAAAAAAACACAATCCTAGTAATTTTGTTCTAGCACCTCATAACATCTTAATAAATGTAACAGCGCGAGAAATTAACAACGAGCAGTTACTAAGTATAGTACCGACATCTAAAACATTATTTCCTATCTTAAACATCTCCAAGTATTCTAGGGAATTGGAACTTGGGGCGAGATATGGTAACCGGATTATGACAATTAGCCGCCAACAAATCGCCTCCAACAATTCACCACCAAAGATAGTTCTCCACCAACAATTCGCCACCACGGACAGTTCGCCACCGCAAATAAATAATTACCGATTACTACTCAACTTAGCTATTTCAGTCTGAACAATTACCATATCTTGTAAATTGCCTAATTTAGCTATTTTACTCAAAACATTTCTTGAACATTGTAAAAATACAAATAGCTAAGAATATTCTAAATTAATATATAGATAACTTCAGTATCCCTTCGTATTTTATAATGGCTGCCAGTAATCACTCAATCATATCAAGTGAAAAAGGAAGAGAAATTCACTTATGATGGATTTATGTGTGTTCGATAAATATTAAAAAATCGACGAAAAAGTGAAATTTGGAGATGCGAGCAAAGAGGCCGATGTAAAGGAAGAATCCACACAAAAAATAGTGATTAAAGAAGTAAATATTCATTCGCATGAGGCTGATGCTGCAATTGTGGAGGTAGCTAAAGTTAAAACATCATCTTTGATACGGCGAGCAGGAAGATACCATGGAACCACAAAGTGTTGTGATCAATGAATGTATTTCTGGTATATCTCACTCAGTGCAATCATCCATGCCCCCTGCAAGCAGCATGAAGAGATCAATGACTAAAAATAAATGAGACCCTTGTCCAACTGGCCTTGAGAATTTTAATCATTCCAAATCGATACAAAGTGTATGAGCCTGTGGGTGGGAGAGAAGAAAAAGTTCTGTTAGCAGATTGTGGACCAGGACGAGGAAGGATTTTCATCTTTGGCAGAGAGCCTTGGTTGCAATATCTTGTAACTACCAGTTGGTATATCAACGGTACTTTTAATATAGCACCAAAATTGTTTCATAAAGTATTTGCCATTCTAGCTAAAAAGCATGGTGGAGTACATCCTATTTGTTATGCACTATTTCCAAATAAAGAGTATGCTACATATGTGAGAATGTTTGAAATGCTGATGTCTTTAGTGCCCAACTTAGCTCCCCATTATGTTCATTGTGATTTTGAGCAAGCAGTGATCAATGCAGTGAGAAAATGTTTCCCAGAAGCTACAATCAAAGGATGCATCTTTCATGGTAACTATATTATGGTATGCCTGCGCAAAATGTACCCATATGTAGTCTGCCGACCGAAAGTGCTTGTTCCTAAGAATGACTTAAGGTAGTAAGTACTTAATGGTATCAAACTCCTTTACTGGTATCTGTATTTTAACTTTACTGATCGCAACTGCTGATTTATTTACAGTATATAAAAGTAAATTTTGTGGGTGAATATTTCGGATCTTCTGGACTTGTTTGAAAAAATGGCATTTTAAGTAGAAATCCTTCTAGTATTCGATAAAGCAAGCTTCCCAATGTAGATGGTCTATATTGACTTGAAAAAAAGCAGGCTGAAACTTAAAATAAATCAAAACTGTGTTTCCTTTGAGGAATTAGGGAATTGACCAATAGTGGATTATAAACTCCATCAGCTAATGGAGTTGCATAATGAAGTTTTACTTTATGAAATTCGATAGAATTGCTTGGAAAATGACTGGTTGAATGCTCTAGTAATGGCTCAAAGCCTAATATAAACCGGCTGATTTTTTTTAACATGGTTTCACTATCAATAATCTAAAAGGAATGATCTAATAAGAATGAAACTAAAAAAAAAAAAAATCGCCCACATCCAAGAGCATATGGTGCTACCTTATTCTACTGGCAGACGATGGAGGCAAACATGCAAGGTCTCTAAAGGTGCGTCCACATGTTCGAACAGTCTGTCGGACAAACTGTTAGGGTGTGTCCACACGGTCGAACAGTGTCTGTCGGACAAAACTGTTACCATATCAAAATTCAAAGAGAAAGATGTCATAAGCGTTGAAATGAGAGAAGTTGATATGGTAACAAACAGTGGTACCAGATGAAGTTGACTACCAGGATTTCTACTCCTTTTACCAGAAAGACTGGAAGAAGTTGATGTCCGCTGGTATTTCTGTTATTCATATCAGTGTTATAGTCTGTACTCAAGAATCAAGTAGTAGTTATCAGCTTCAAGTACGGAGCATCATAACCATAGTGCACCATAACATTAAAGCATAATTCAATAAATTAAATTATGCAGCATGATTTTTCTTGATATTTTGAGAACAATGGAATGGTACATGGAAGCACTAGTTGCAACGACGGAGTTAAAGGAGAAGCCATTCATACATTTTAATGGAAACTTAAATTGATTATGAATCAGACTTTAAAAACTATATACTGATGGGCCCAAACGTTTTATACATTGTAACGGAGAACCTAAAACCTTTCATAACCAAGCAAGAGGAAGCATTTTTCCAGAAGCGCGTCTGGAGGCATTACAGAATCACATACGCCTGACTTAAAATAACCTATCAGTGAACTGAGGATGTTATTGTTATTAACGGGCAATGTATAGCCTATATTATTCCAAGAAATAACTGTTTAAGACTGGTCATACTTCGGATTATCTGTTTTTAACTAAATCCAAATTGTTTCAGTGATAAAGATAAATTGTTAAAAATTTCTTTCCCTTGTATTTTTCGGGGGGGGGGGGGGGAGAGAGAGAGAAATTGCGTATTTTCCTCATGATCAAACACTTCTTCGAGCAAATGAGACTTTGGTGTCCATAATTGAAACATATTCTGTTATGCTATACTCATATATCGAAACGCCATAATTTGGTTGCGCAAATGTTTTCTGTACAAACCTCCGACTTTTTTTTATTTCTCCAATTTGTGTAACTCATTTGTAACGACCCATTATGGATTCCATATTCTTTTCGACTTGTAAACCAGTTACAGACATTCCACTTCTCGGGAATCCTGACGTTATTTTATTTATTGCTGCTACATGTTTATTTGTCTTTCTAAACATTTTCTTTAATGTTTTGTAAGCACGGACTCTGCCAGTACTGTTTGATTAGCAACGGAGCTCTCTTCTATCTCAAAAGTCAGGTTTCCTCTGTAATTGGAGTAGAACTAGTCATGTTTACAGGGAAAGTGATACCTAATCTTCTAAAAGTTAAAGTTAATCCGGTAAACAAGTAGAACTCCGTCCATAGTGCTACACCGCCTACGGAGAGTGTCTGAAGCTCGGACTCTACGAACACAGGCACACCACTTGGTGCTCGTTATTGGCGCTTCTTTCACTATGTTAGCTGGTAACAATTTTTTTCGACGGACACTGTTTGACCGTGTGGACGCACCTTTACTCAACTACACTCACGGGTTACTCGCTAGTTTCCCCGTGGTTTCCCTATCATTAATCACCTACATTTGTACCCGCCGATCACTCTCCCACCTTGTCTTGAAATGGGTATGGTAACAGTTTTTGCCCGTCGGGCACTGCCCGGTAGTGTGGACAGGGGCTTATATCTAAATTGAGAGAATGACGTCATAAGCGTTGATATGAGGAAAGTTGATATAGTAACAAACAGTGGTACCAGATGAAGCTGACTACCAGGGTTTCTACTCCATTTACCAGACAAATACTAGTAGAAATGTCCGAGCTGATGTCTGCTGGCATCTCTCTTATCTATGTCAGCGTTATAATCTGTACTCGAGAATAAAGTAGTAGTTATCAGCTTCAAGTACGTAATATCATAACCATAGTACACCATAAAATAAAAGCCCAATTCAATTAATTAAATTATGCAGCATGATTATTCCTAATCTTTTGAGAAAAATGGAATGGTACATGGAAGGACTAGTTGCAAGGATGGAGTGAAAAGGAACTCAAATTGATTATGAATCAGACTTTAAAAAACATATACTGATGGGTCCAAACGCTTTGTACATTTTATCGGAAAACTTAAATCCTTTAGGAACTAAGCAAGACCCATGTATGAGAGGAAGCATTTTCCAGAAGCACGTCTACAGTAGAGGCATTACAGAATCATATATACCTGACTTAAAATAACCTATCAGTGAACTGAGGATGTTATTATAATTGACGTGCAATGCATAGCCTATATTATTCCAAGAAATAACTAATATGTGAGACTGGTCATACTTCGGATTGTGTTAATTAAATGCAAATTGTTTCAGTGATAAAGATAAAATGTTCAAAATTTGTTAACCCCTGTTCAGAGAGAGAGAGAGAGAGAGAGAGAGAGAGAGAGAGAGAGAGAGAGAGAGAGAGAGAGAGAGAGAGAGAGAGAGAGTGTGTGTGTGTGTGCGAGCGAGCGAGCGAGCGAGCATTATGCATTTTCCTCACGCTTAGACATTTCGAGCAAATGAGACTTCGGTGTCCATTATTGAAATGGATTCAGTTAGGCTATAATCTTATATCGAAACGCCATAATTTGGTTGTGCAAATGTCTTTTGTACCAACCTAAGACTTTTTTTTTAAATCTCCTTTTTGCAAAACTCTTCCTTGTAATGACTCACTATGGATTTCATATTCTTTTCGACTTGTAAACCAGTTAGACATTCCAGTTCTCGGAAGTTCTGACGTTGTTTTATTAATTGTTGTTACAAGTTTATTTCTGTCTTCGTAAACAGTTGCTTTGTTTTATAAGCATGGGGTCTGCCAGTACTATTTGATTAACAACTGAGCCTCTCTTCTATCTCTATCTTAGTCAGCTTTCCTCCGTAACTGGATTACAACTAGCTAGTCATGTTTACAAGGAAGGAGTGTCTCTGAAGCTCGGACTATACGAACACAGGCACAGTCTGACACACCCCTTGGTGCTCGTTATTGATGTCATTAACGCTTCTTTCACAATGTTATCTGGTAACAATTGTTCGGCGGACACTGTTCGACCGTGTGGACGCACCTTTAAAGACTTCTTAACTGGGTAATCTTTAAAGAAACTTTCGAAGGTCCCCTATCTTTTCTATACGCCGAACTAAACTCAACGCATGGAATTGCTTATCAATAAGACTTCCAATAACAGTCCTCTTAAAACAATGCATTTACACGTACTTTCTGATGGCAAAACTCATACATTTAGGGATGCCGTATTTATTTTGCACACTAGTCACCCCGTGGCCAATCTTGGAAATTGGTTGGTTAAATTTTCTCAATGGTTAAACTCTTTTCAAGATAGCAGGATTGTTAGAAACCTTTTTGCACCGAAATACAAGGATGTGTTAAAAGTTTAATCGGTTACTGTAACTCTTGAGGAGTTGGTTAGATTAAATGCTTGGCACATTTAGGAAAGAAAAGTATTCTTCTAAAGAAGACGCTGAGACTTTATCCCTAATTTTTTTCATTAATGTCAAACGCAGGCTTTGAGCTCTGACTGAATTAGATGCATGTGCGTGATCCACTAGGGTTGCTAACAGTTTTCTGTTGAATGGATTCGTTCTGAGCTGGAGAGTGCAAGTTGCGCCACCCTCTGCCTTCCCACACCCCCTAGGTGAAAGCGGTCGTGCAGCATGCACAAGAAAACACTTAAAGCAGTATTATTCTGAGCTCAAGGTGGTAATCCTAGTGATTATGCAGGGCTGCAAAAGTTCATTATAAATATTCACATGATAGTTTTAGTAACTGAGAAAATGGTTGTCGATGTTCTTAAGGGAGAATCCACAGGGCAGGTCTTCGCTAGGATTAGGGAATGCATTGTTAGTGGTATGACTCGCACAATCCATTTATGCAGTCTGCATTTTGATTGGTCTGAGCACGGTCTAAGTATATAGTCTGAGGTCTCTAGTTCTGTCACGAACATGAAGCTTTTCAGTGATTTCAAACCTCTTGTTTTACGATGGTTGTAGAGTAGGTGCCTAGGATCATTTGCTTGTTTGGTCTGTCTTTTTAGCTATGGGGTCTCGACGGATGTCAGATAGCGCGATGCTGACTAGACTAAAAAGATGGGAGGGGTGATACTCTCAATGTATTTATTAGTCAGCAAGCTTTATTTAGCTATGTACCCACTCTTTTGGCGTGGCTTGCTCTTCCCTTGGTGGAAGTTTTTTTTTTTTTTCTGAGGTATTTTCTGGTAGCTACTTTTTTTATTAAGCTTATCGACATGGCATCCTGAAAGTCGGCATTTTATTAAGAGTGACTTGAAGATAGAAGTGAATGTGCATGTTTTTGTATTTCCTCGTTTTCCCTTTTCCATATCGGTTTTCTTAATGCCTGGTGGTTGTAAAAACGGAATGAACATACCAGAGTTTAGATGGAGTTTGCTTTAAGAAGGGTTTTCTTCCCCCAAGTCTGATAGATAATAATGCCTTCGTAAGACTTCTTTAGGTTGTTTCAAAAGAACGTGACCGTTGCAATGTAGAGATCATCAGTATATCCTGAAAGAAATGATTCATTTATCGATAGTGTCAATGATATTAAACTTAGAGGAATGATGAAAATAAAACCTCAGAATCAACTATAAGAATATAACAAGGATGAAAGCAGACAACCTGACTTCTAGTTGACAAAATAGGTAACTGTTTTCGGAATCTTAAATTTTTAGTTTTCAAAAGGATTTTTGGTAACCTAATGAGAATGGGGATTTTTCTTCTGATTGGGCTTACTTACAATGGAGCTCTGATGTAGTATTGCAGAGATAAGCTTTTTCTTTCATTATTTATGATCTCTTGAAAGTAATACTATAACATATTGATGATATAGTGAAAGTAAACCACGAACACACTGAAGATATATAAGGAAAATGTGATAACTACAAATATAA
Organism: Palaemon carinicauda; assembly: GCF_036898095.1. NCBI lineage: Eukaryota > Metazoa > Arthropoda > Malacostraca > Decapoda > Palaemonidae > Palaemon > Palaemon carinicauda. Next base: position 24,037,010 of record NC_090731.1, on the reverse strand, counting down.
ATGGGGGTAAGAATTTTATAATAGATAATTGGGATACTTAAAATAAATGAAAGAGAGAATAATGGGATGGGTGAGATATAGAACAGTTAAATCAAGGACAGTAAAAGGCAGTGGGCATAAGATTTTGTAAGACATTCCTGTGCTATTGGGGATAAGTTTTGAATATTCAAAGGAACTTTTCAAGACAGTTTCTATTTACATGAAAACCGCTTGAATTCATTATTAAAAGATCCGTAGGAATGCATTGCTTACCTAATATAAAGATCTTGTGGGTGAAACAATTCAGCATGTTTTTTAAATGACTCGGGGATAATGATTGAATGGAGACTGATGAATTGTTGAAAAGCGTGTTTATTTAATATATTAAAGGAAGAAGAAAGGTTAAAAGGGTGATAAGTTGAAATGATGCTAAATATTCTTTGCAAGTGCATTAAAAAGTTTGTGTCGATGAGTTATATTTTTAAATTTTTTTGACAGGCATTCATTCGTCACTCAGTAGTTGAAATGCAAATACTTGGGTAATCATCATCATCTCTCTTCCCTTTGCCCTCCACCTTTACAGGAAAAACCCGTATATATTAATGTATTACACACATTTGTATATTTACATCTACACGCATACACACACACACACACACACACACACACACACACACACACATATATATATATATATATATATATATATATATATATATATATATATATATATATATATATATATACATATTATTTATATTTATATTATATATACATATATATATATTATATATTTTATATATATATTATATATATTATATATTATATATATATATATATATATATATATATATATATATATATATATATATATATATATATATACTGAATCTTTAAAGTAATGAAAAGACAAATCCACTAGTTAAAATAAGCTCAAAGGTCTTAATAACACCCTTGATAATTCGCCCCAGAAGTGTTTGAAGAGAGGGTGGAGACACACGCCCTTTTGAACACCAAAAGGAGTGAGAGGGAGAAGGGGGCCATCAGGAGGCGGCAAGACCTCCTCCCTGAGAGGGCAAAAAGCGACGAGGGAAGGGAAGGACGTCTGGAAAATATGGGCTTTTAAAGAATCCTATGATATATGACACTTCGAAAGGTGACACTCGAATTGAAAAGGCAAGCCAATGCGATCCTATTCATCAAAAGAGATCCCGAGTATTTTCATAGAGTTGAATTTCATATGATGACATGAAGGATTTTAGTTCTTGGAAGGATTTTTTTTTTCTATTCGACAATTCTTTTGCTGCTTGACTTTTTTTATGATTTAATTTTCTCCTTATTGTGCGGAAAGGTGGTACTTACAGCTCTGGGTCAGAAGTGATTATTTTTTATATCTTTCTGTACTTATTTTGCTTGACTGCAAAAAAAAAAAAAAAAAATCATATATCCCTCAAAGAAAATGTTGTACATTTCAATTTAGATTTCGTTTTCTTGAGGGAAAATAAAATGTTGGCATATAGAAGTCTTTTTTTTTTATTTCGTTTTTTTTTTAAAACTTCTTGTTCCTTTTTTTCATTCTATTTTTCATTTTATATTCATGTATGAATTTATTCACAAGATAGATATTTTGCAAATTTATGTAATATGAACCGTAAAAGGTTTATTTGCTTCTAATAGGAAAATAAGTTGATTTGATATTTACAAGTTTTTTTTTTTATTTAGTTCGTTTCTAAAACTACTTATGTTCTTTCTTTCTTTCCTAGGAAAGGAAATGTATTTCTAAATTATTCTTTATATTATTCGTGCATGAATTTATTCATAAGAACTTTATTTTGAAATTTATATAATGTATAACTTAAAAGGTTTCATTGCTTCTAATGGGAAAATAAATTCATATATTTATTGTATATTTTCCCTGCCATTTTTCTTTCCTATAGAATCTCAGACTCCAAAGCTGAGCCAAATTAAAATTAAGTTTTCATAAATGACGGTACAGTGCAGTAACAAATTCAGGGTACGTTATTTCCTTCGTTTAAAATAGCCTAGAGCTCGTCTCTAAGCAGGTGCAGTGACTAGAGGAGGGTTTTTTTTTTTTTTTTTTTTTTTTAGGTCTTGGTCTAGTAACAAGTGTATTCTGCGGACTATACGTGGCGAAGGAATAATCTAAATGATTGAAATAAACCTAAGCGGTATCAAGGTTAGCATGAATGAGAGTATTTTAAGAAGGTATGGTCAAAATGAAACGTTGCAAGACTAAAAGATTGTGAAGAGAGTATTATTGGTGTCATTATCATTACTACTAGTACTACTGCTATCTAATCTACACCCTTAGTTAGAAAAGCAAGACGTAATAAGCCCGGAGGCTCCAATAAGGGAAAAAGCTCAGTGAGGAAAGGAAACAAAGAAATAATCTATAGAAGTATCGATGAACAATTGAAGTAACGATATTAAAGTAAGTCTATCTGACCGGATGGAAGAGGGGACGAAGTCCTAGCATGAAGTCAATGGAGAACGTGAAAAAAATCTTGGTAACGGGAAGCCTAAACTTTCAGGGAGCATAAGAAAGCTAATAAGATAGATATAAATGACCAGTCCATGTTGTCCATGTAATGAGGCTCGACACAAACCCTTCAGTGTAAGCGGATGAAGCTTTTGAAGTGGCTGTACATACACACTACGCTGGATTTTTACAAGACACACACAAACAAAGGCAATTGGTAATATTTCAGTCTTTTCTTCCTTCCGCCGTTTATTTTGCAATCTCTAGGAACACTTTCTCTTATTCATAATGTTCATCTGTATATAGAAATACTGCGGGAAGAATTTCATAATTTTCTAATCAGCCATCAAATAATAAAAAAAATTTAACAGTGCGTCGTTTCCTTGCCCAGATTGGCCGCAGTCCCCAAGTAAACAGTGCGTTATCTAGATCCAGATGATGTAGGTCACCGGTTATACTTTATAAAGAGTTCAAACGAAGGCAATTATTTCTCACATGATGTACAATAAGGTTAAATCTGTACTCTTTAAGTCCGATAAAAGCCCTCCAAGAGCCCACCGAAGCACAGGGTCCAAACTGCTGAACGAACACGTCAGCAAACAGACTTGAAAGTGAGTTAAACTCACATAAATTTCAAAGACGCTTTTGGTCACCTTTCGGCAGTAGGAAGGTGAGAACACAACCTCAACATCTGTCTAATGAGCCACAAGTCGTAACCTTTAGTCTTCTGACACCAGAGGTGTTCTTATGCCTCCCTTCAAATGGTTGGATGCCCTATTAGGGATAACCTTAACTGACTTCTTCACTCGAATTCAGTTAGCCCCGACGCGACGTTCCAATGGAAATAAACATCTTTGTATGTTTAGTTACGTCTGATTGAGGTGAGAAGTGTTATATAATTCTGTTATTTAAAGGAGCGAGATTTTATGATAGATAGATAGATAGATAGTCCATTCAGTATAATTAGATATAACATTAGATGAATTAATAAAAAAAAAATAATTATATATAGCCTTATACTATAGAAAACATTTACGGTTTTGCATTATTGAAATAGAACTGAGGAAATATGTTGATATAGATATAAGTTGATATTTAATCTTGATATAAACCTTCCGGTCAAATTTACCTTTTGGTTGAGAAGCTTTTTCTTCATTCGAAACTTTTGCCCGTAAATTCATTAGCACATTAGCTTTTCTTTATACATTTACTTCTCTAAGGATTAAGATTCATTTCCCTAAATACTGTCCATGTTTTGTTTTATTTTTAAATGCCTTCTGACAACTGTAAATAGGCAACGCTGCTTTTAAATATGTCCTTAAAATCCGCCATGCAACTGGTACTTTGCAATATACGTAATTTTCCTTCATTGACCATCTCATTTCTTTAGAGTAATTAACGCTTCGTGCAGATATTACAACCCAGAACTTTTGGCTATATTCATTATAATTAGTCTCTCTCTCTCTCTCTCTCTCTCTCTCTCTCTCTCTCTCTGCTTAACTATTTGCTTAACTACTAGCCAAAGCACTTGGGGTGGGAGGGTTATTCTCATGTGTTTCATTTTCAACTCGAATTAAAATACATTTATAGCAGCAACTCACATATTTTCCTTTTCCTTATGATTTCTAATTATACTATAGCTCGGGTAGAAATCTATATTCCGATTACGTGAAAGTCGAAAGTCTTGACCTATCATTCACATACATTTCCACAAGTCTTCTCAGTTTCATGTCCTCTGAGATCCCATTAACTTTCGATCACTTCTTTGTCATTAACTTAATCTTAACGGACTTATAACCAAACTTATACAACTTTCGTTTATATCTATTCTTTTCTCGTACTAGATCACGGCTTTGAAATTATGCGAGAGAAAATCTACATAACATTCCAAACAAAGAAATGTACGTAGATGTAAACAACAATGATAGACAAAAATAAATGCGTTATTATCTGATCCACCTCAATGCTACTTTATACTTAAAAAATCAGGTTCTATTTTGCTGAATGGGCGTTTCACAAGGAACATTATAAACAGCAGAATTATCTTGCTTTATGGTCCATAGTATATATATAGTAGTTAGTACCTTAATAAGGATGAATATTCCAAGTGAGCTGACGAGTTCTCTTTATATACAACTTGTGCAGTCTGCGTAATCAAGAATCCTTTCCTTTAGGCTCTGAATCCCAACTACTATTGGGAAAAATATAGACCTCCGGCTCAAGTATTCCTTATCGAAAGATGATCACAAATAGGATGAGAGTGATGATAAAACAAATTTTAAACGGTTTTAAGAAATGACATTAATATAATAGTACTGGGAACCTTAGAGAAATTTCTTATTTTTCGGTTGGTATCAGATATACCATTTCTAAAGTGCCATGTAAAAAACGGATGAGGCCTTGCTTTTAGTAATAAAAAATAAGACCACAATGTTATGATTAATATAGATGTCATTTTCTCAAGCTTATGCTTATATTCGATCGCTTTGTAGATTTTCCATGTTATTTATCTATTAGATTTTTCTCTCGAAATTTTATTTCCATTTGAAGTAAAATGGATATACTAAACTATCATTAAAAGATATTCTCGTGTTTTTCTTTTTAGTCCTTAGTACCAAATTTATTTCGCATTAGTAAATAATAAATTAGCTGTAACAAGATCTTAATCACCACTATGATATAATATTTTATTCGATACAATCATTCCTCAAGTCAAAGTACGCCAATATCAGACTTCCTAAGCTAGTACATTGGAAGCCTGGGGGAATTGGGCCATGTTTAATTATAACATCAATTATCTGTAAGCATTTTTCATATCAAACTGTACATAATAAAACTAATATAGCTTTCGATTCGGTCATTAAAAATGAGTATCAAAATTTTCCAGAACCTTTCTGGTCTTGCAACTATTGTTAATGTTATCTTTCATGAAACTATGCAAGTCAAATGACATTCCTTATATATATATAATATATATATATAATGTGTGTGTGTGTGTGTATTTTTCTTACGTGGGTTACTTTTAATAGAAAATATAAGAAAAAGTGGAATGCACAGGAAATTAACAGCTAGGACTTTCCATAAAGTGAGATTGGTCTTTACCTCATAAACATGTCAAAAATTTATTTCACCGTTCCTTTCGAACTTTTATGCTTATCATTTTGGCTATGATGTAAGAAAAAAAACCATGCGGTTGTTACAGGGAAACTTTCAAACATTACTATTGCTTATATTTCAAATGAATTCTGTAATGTCAGTAAAACGTATGCAATGAGAAAGAGCGATACATTTTCAATGACTTTCAGTATATTATGGTACAATTCTTCTTTTTTTTTTTTTTAAACGACGTTCAAATACTTCCAAAGGCCGCGCAGGTCACACCTGACCCAAATTGACCCTCAGGCCAATTGGGTACAGAATTCCAAATCTGTTTAGGAAAACAATGCGTTGATTACCATTGTTTTTGAAAAATTCCAATGATCTTTCATCTCGTGGCCTTGACTCATTACCAACTTTATCATGAAGTATCCAGTGGTCAGTTTCATTCCCGGTCATTATCAAATTAATTTGAAGGTTAATGATAGACTGTGATCACGTAATACCATATCAGGGAAACAATGATAAGAATTTGCAAATAGACTTAAAGCTCAAACAATGAAATTATTTCTCCTGGTCTTTCTCGTTCTGGCCGTAAAAACAAAACTAATTAACCATGCGAGAAACATATGTACTATTATCACTTTACCACATTACCATACTTGCTTTAATATTATTGGATATAATGTTTCCTTTTTTAGTATTTTCATGTATGCATAAATTTAGTGGTAATATGTGACAATTATCGAATTGGTTTCTATTGTATATTAAAAATGGCTATATTGTTTGTAGAAATATTATGTATATATATATATATATATATAGATAGATATATATATATATATGTATGTGTATATATGTATATGTATATATATATATATATGTATATGTATATGTGTATATATATATATATATGTGTGTGTGTGTGTATATATGTTATATATATATATATATATATGTGTGTATATATGTGTATATATGTATACTATATATATATATATATGTGTATATATGTATATATATATGTGTATATATATGTGTATATATGTGTATATATATATGTGTATATATGTATATATATATATATATATATGTATATATATGTATATGTATATATATGTATATGTATATATATGTATATGTATATATATGTATATGTATATATATGTATATGTATATATATGTATATGTATATATATGTATATATGTATATATATATATATATATATACATACATATATATATATATATATATATGTATATATATATATATATATATATTACCTATCATAAAGTATGCCAGAGGTAAAGATATATAGAATAGGAATACATTATACAAATAATAGAAATATTTTAACTTATTTAAACAAATAAATAAAAAAACCTAGTTCCCGGATGTGTGTAGTTTTAAATAAGATTTGCAATGCTTCAGAATAGAATTGTATTGTTATTTAAATGATTTTTCGATTATATAAACCAACACTTTACTTTAATCATACTTTTTTCCTGTGCTTTGAGTGACTTACTCGTTCAATCCTGAAGTAAGCGAAAGTTAAACTTTCTAGCTTCTATCAGAAAAATTATATGTAAAGCTTTCTTTTTGCAGCTACTATCTCAAAGATTATATGTAAAACTTTCTTTTCCTAGTCTCTTACTCTAAAATTAGGTGTGTATTCCAAATAGAGAATCTCGTGTGATCTGGTTTTAAAACGTAGAAAATACTTAGGACCAATCTGTAAACAAATCATAAAAAAAGAACAGTTAGGATTTTATGCTGCTGAACAAGCCTCTGAGATATCCCTAGGGGCTTTTGTAACAAAGAGTAACACCATTAATGACACTTGCTACTCTCACCCTATTTACATAACAATTAACAGGAAGAGTTGGGTGTAATGACACGCCATGAATTTATCGCCCTACTTAAAAGCCGACAGTTGCCTATCAAAATATCATAACCTCACTTAGATGTATCATTACGAGGGTACTAGAGGCGACAATTAGTTTGTTGAGGGGAGGGGGGGGGGTTTAGGGGCTGTAGTGTTCCCCAGGAAGAGCCCCGTTCCCCATACCCTGATCCCAGACCTTTCGACCTGACATGGGGTCCTATGGCTCCGAGGAAATTTACGGCGAAAACATGAGCTGAATTTGATAACTGTCTGGAGTGAAAGGTGTCGTTGACTTCCACTGCAATAAGGGATCCTCCTCCTCCTACTCTTCCTCCTCCTCCTCCTCATCATCATCATCATCATCCTCATCCTCATCCTCATCCTCATCATATCATCATAATCATCATCATCCGCTGTTGCTTTCCACTACAGAACAAAGGCCACTTGCGTCTGTTTATGGTCTATCTATGTCAGTTCACATTCGTTACCTTTCTTAGTTCGTCAATCTTCAGTCTTCTTTTTCTTCCCCTGCTTGTTTTGTAATCTTTAGGGACCCATTGTTTTATTCTAAAGGTACATCCATTGTTTGTCATTCTCATTGTCTATTTTTTTGTTACTAAGGTAAAGGATGTTCTAATAATTTGCTCTCGTGTCAATGTTAGTCTTTTTCTGTCTCTTAGCGTTGTTTCCATCATTATTAATTCCATAGTTCTCTGAGTTTACAGTTGCAACAGGGAATAGGTGGTGCGAAATATTGTACTTAATCATGATTTTAAATAGTGAATGAGGACGATCTCCGTCCCTGCTTTCATTTAGTGATTTCTTGGTGGTTATCAGTGAAATTTGATTAGTTTCCTGCATGCTAAAATAAAGAAATCTTGTAAAATGAACAATTATATTTGCGATGTGATGATTTACGTAAAGTTGGATACTTTTGCATCTTTTGCATAAGTTTCTATACAAAGATTATTGGATTCCCTGTTGTTTATTGATACAATACCCATTGTATTTGTACGTCAAAGGAAAACTATCCAACTTGTATGGCGAGAAAATGCTGGCAATAATCCAATGTGACAATATCTTTACTCAATCGTTCATTTAGTTTTTGTTGATAACAGTAAGTAACAAAAACTATTAAACAGAAAATATCAATGATAAAATTGTAATCTATGCAAGTTACGAAGCTTCTAAATATTAACATCTATATGGTACCAATTTAGACCTTTTGCGTCAATAATCGTAGGAGAGGATGATGATGATGATGATGATGATATGGTACCAGTAAGAATTGATAAAGAAAGATAAAATAAATTAGAATGAACTGTGGAAAATGCCAGTAGAAAGATCTAGTGATCTAAGCTGATCAGAGAAAAAGGATAGTAACAGGTTTCAAATTAGCATCATTAGATTTAGATGTTGCATGATAATCACCTTGCAGATTGATACTAACAAGGCTTTTACTCTTCGCAGATAATCGATAGATGATTCGTTGTAAAGATAATGGCTAATTTAACGGTTTGAGTACAAATTCTCTCTCTCTCTCTCTCTCTCTCTCTCTCTCTCTCTCTCTCTCAAATCTATTTTCAATTAAACATTTAATTCTGATTTAATGATTTTCCATATTTTAAATTCCAATATGATAAGGCTAACTTCTTTAAGCATTAAATTTGTGCGAGTAACATAAAAAAATGAAATAAATCGAAATTTCCTAAAAAAAAAAAAAAAAAAAAAAAAAAAAAAAAATATTAGACTTACCTACTTTGACCAGAATTAATATTAATTTTTCTTTTCCTTAACCTCACTCTTATTTCCACATACACTTATTGACGGATATTCGGATATTCTTATTATGCCACGATATTCAATTTGATAAAGTAACCGTG
>NC_090731.1:24003780-24006280 GCF_036898095.1 Palaemon carinicauda | reverse complement strand
GGTCTCTGTTGACTCGAGGAGATAAGGAGTAGTCATACCCCGGTGAGAGGTGAGAGTGGCTGTAGTTCGAAAAGGGGAAAGGGATGTGAAGAGTTGAACCTCTGTGTGTGCGTGTGAGTCTATATATATATATATATATATATATATATATATATATATATATATATATATATATATATATATATATATATATATATATATATGTATTTAGCTTTCATTATTGACGGGTCGTGTACCCTAGTTTTACAAGATTAAATGAAGCTCTACAGACATCGATTAAAGGCTTCTGACGTCAGTTTGTTTAGTGTAAAGTATTTAGAGTGACGGCGTACTTGTTTGTTGGCATGAAATAACTTCCTCTGTCTTAAACAGTACCTTATTTACACTGAAGTATCTTTATGTAGGATGCTATATACCCAAGGGCTCCAACAGGGGTAAATAGCCCAGTTAGAATAGGAAATAGGGGAATACATAAACTACAAGAAAAGTATTGAAAAATTAATACAGGGTATTTTAACATCAAATAGGATGACCTCACCGAATTCGGAATAAATTTCAAGATATGAATGACAGGCTGATTTTTCTCTGCCATCGAAATAATTACCTTTCATCATAAAAATCTTGTTGCCATCAGAGTGTCTTCAATTTCTTCTGGGATATCAACGTAAGCTACTGGATCTGATCATAGTTAATTTGCTTTATTTTACAAAGAAACAGCAACTGGAAACTTATAAGTTGCCAATTAGCGTTTAATAGCATTAGGATACCTTTGAGTAAGCTATATGCTTGATAGGCATGAATATTGATTCAGGGTTGTGGTGGCCGAGGTGGTAAGGTCCCTGACTAGTGAACGCGAGACTTTGGTTCGAGTACCGCTCAAACTCGTTAGTTTCTTTGGTCGCCGCAACCTCAGCATCCTTTTGAGCTAAGGATAGAGGGTTTGGGGGAGCCTATACGTCTATCTGATGTGTCATCATCAGCCATTGCCTGGCTATTTTCGGTCCTAGCTTGGGTGGCGAGGAGGCTTAGGCACTGATCATATGTATATATGGTCAATCTCTGTGGCATTGTCCTGCTCGGTGGGGCAATGTCACTGTGCCTTGCCCCTGCTTTTAAACCTTTAAACAAAGCGCGCATCAAGCAAACAGATGCACGAACTTAATTAGATTGCTACGAACACTTTCTCTTCATTAGCAACGTTAATTAGATCCACCTGTTTTATACAGAGCAATCAATTGGATACGGTTGAGCGGATATGATTTTCAGTGTCATCCCGGGAAGATTTTGATTGATCCACGGTTTAAATAATGATGACAGTAATAAGAGTTATATTTTAATGAGCTTCAGTATGACGATGATGGTAGGGATGATGAAAATATTTATGGTAAAAGTTTTGTTCATGGGATTTACTATTATTGAAAGGGAAAGTGATAAGGTGTAATTGTGAATAGTATTATTGTGTGATAAAGTGGTTTGATGTAATTGTGAATAGTATTATTGAATGACAAACTGGTAGTGTGTAATTAGTTTTAATTCAATACTTCTCCATTCATCATCTCCTTCACGCTTCATAGTCCTCAGCCATGTAGGCCTGGGTCTTCCAACTCTCTAGTCCCTTGGGAAGCCCAACTGAACGTTTGGTAAACTAGTGTCTCTTGGGGAGTGGGAAGAGCATGCCCAAACATTCTCCATCTACCACACATCATAATCTCATCCACATATTGTACTCAAATAATCTCTCTTATAGTTACATTTTTAATCCTGTCATGCCCTTTTAACTGTCATTATCCTTCTGAGGGCTTTATTCTCAAATCTACTAAATCTATTGTTAATTAATGGATAGTAATACTTAAGAATTAGTGTTATATATGTTTACATTACCTGCATCAGCCACACCAGGAAAATAACAAGTCTAATAATAATAATAATAATAATAATAATAATAATAATAATAATAATAATCATAATAAAAAGAAATATTGCGCTCACTGACTGGTGAATTCTTCCCTATTCCTGCTCTCATGCTTTTGATAATTCCCAAATATCTAAAGTCCCCCTTATATGTATTTCCCCCTTCATAATATACGATATTTAAGAAACATACAAAGTTAGAAAGAAAGAAATTATAGAGCAAAAACATACTTTGTCACCCAATCTTCAGCATTATCGTGTAAAGTAAATCTATTGTAAATACTGTAGAAAACCTATTCTAATATTCCAATTGATTCTATTTATTTTGAACATTTGTTCATTTTAATTTTTCAAACTACAATTAACTTAATAATTCTGGTATTTCATGGCAAACGCAATCTAAAGGAAATTATGTATATTATAAATAGAATAAAAAAAAAGATAAACGAAAGGAACCATATATCTGTTTTGTGTAGGCCCTGCTCTCTCTCTCTCTCTCTCTCTCTCTCTCTCTCTCTCTCTCTCTCTCTCTCTCTCTCTCTCTCTCTCTCTCTCTCTCTACTTCCAGATGTTTTACGATCATTCGTAA
>NC_090731.1:23973780-23991280 GCF_036898095.1 Palaemon carinicauda | reverse complement strand
TTGTTGTAAGCAGGGAAAAGTTTCTACAAGGGTAGTAATGCATGTGTTAGGATAGGAAATGAAGTAAGCGATTGGTTTCCGGTGAAAGTGGTGCTGAGACAGGGATGTGTGATGTCGCCGTGGTTGTTTAATTTGTATGTTGATGGAGGGGTGAGAGAGGTGAATGCTCGAGTGCTTGGACGAGTATTGAAACTGGTAGACGAGAATGACCATGAATGGGAGGTAAATCAGTTGTTGTTTGCGGATGATACTGTACTGGTTGCAGACGCGGAAGAGAAGCTTGGCCAATTAGTGACAGAATTTGGAAGGGTGTGTGAGAGAAGGAAGTTGAGAGTTGATGTGGGTAAGAGTAAGGTTATGAGATGTACGAGAAGGGAAGGTGGTGCGAGGTTGAATGTCGTTGAATGGAGAGTTACTTGAGGAGGTGGATCAGTTTAAGTACTTGGTGTCTGTTGTTACAGCAAATGGTGGAGTGGAAGCAGATGTACGTCAGAGAGTGAATGAAGGATACAAAGTGTTAGGGGCAGTCAAGGGAGTAGTGAAAAATAGAGGTTTGGGCATGAATTTAAAGAGAGTTCTGTATGAGTAAGTGATTGTATCAACTGCGATGTATGGATCGGAGTTGTGGGGAATGGAAGTGACGGAGAGACAGAAATTGAATGTGTTTGAGAGGAAGTGTCTTAAGGAGTATGGCTGGTGTATCTCGATTAGGTAGGGTTAGGATCGAAGTAGGGAGGGTGAGAGGTGGTGTAAAAAATGAGTTAGCAGCTAGAGTGGATATGAATGTGTTTAGGTGGTTTGGCCATATTGAGAGAATGGAAAATGGCTGACTACTAAAGAAGGTGATGAATGCCAGAGTTGATGGGAGAAGTACAAGAGGAAGGCCAAGGTTTGGGTGGATGGATGGAGTGAAGGAAGCTCTGGGTGATAGGAGGATAGATATGAGAGAGGCAAGAGAGAGTGCTAGAAATAGGAAAGAATGGTGAGCGATTATGACACAGTTCTGGTAGGCCTTGCTGATTCCTCCGGTGCCTTGGATGACCACGGAGGTAGCAGCAGTATGGGATTCAGCTTTATGAAGCTTCATCTATGGTGGATAATGGGGAAGGGTGGGTTGTGGCACCCTAGCAGTACCAGCCAAACTCGGTTGAGTCCCGTGTCAGGCTGGGAGGAACGTAGAGAGGAGAAGTCCCCTTTTTTTATTTCATTTGTTTGATTTCGGTTACCCCCAAAATTGGGGGAAGTTCCTTGGTATATATATATATATATATATATATATATATATATATATATATATATATATATATATATATATATATATATATATATATATAAATATATATATATATATATATATATATATATATATATATATATGTATATGTATATATACATTATATATATATATATACAGTATATATATATGTATATGTATATATACATATATATATATATATATATATATATATATATATATATATATATATATATATATATATATATATATATCATCCTCCTTAACTAGTCCACTGCTGGACGAGGGCATCAGACATGACCTACCAATCACGTTTGTTTATGGTCTTTTTATGCCTGTCTATACCCACATTTTTTCTTATTTCATCAATCCATCGTCATCTCTTCCTTCCTCTGCTTCATTGTCAATCTATAGGGATCCATTCTGTTATCCCTAATGTCCATATATTATTTGTTATTCTAATAATATGTCTTATCTATGTCCATTTTTCTTTCTTACATGTTGTTAAAGTATCCTCTAGTATAGTTTGTTCTTGTAACCTTGTTGCTCTTTTTCTGGCTTTTACTGTTATTCCTATCATTATTATTTCCATTACTCTATGTGTTATAACTAGCTTATGTTCTAAGCTTTTTTTAGAGAAAGTGGCGTTTTACTTTTCATAATATCATTTTGTTTACCAAAAGGTCTCCAGCCCATGCTTATCCTTTTTATTTCGGTTTCATGTCTTAAGACAACATTTACTGATTGTTTTAAGTATATATATATATATATATATATATATATATATATATATATATATATATATATATATATATATATATTCATTAACAATTTGCAGCGGTTCTTTCATAACCCTTATTTGTAGTCTCTGAATTTTTATGAAACACTGTATAAGTTTTACTCATTCATTTTCAGTCCTACATTTTTGCTTTCTCTATTTAAATCTGCTATCATCTTTTACAATCCCTCCTATGATTCCCGTAATAGTAATATGTCAATTGGAAATTTCAAGTTGTTAAGGTATTTGCCATTAGTTTTATTTATTACTTTTCCATATCTAAACTCTTAAAACTTTTTTAGGCACGCTGTGAATAATTTAAGAGATCAGGTCTCCCTGCCTAACTCCTTTCTCATGATGTTTATGTAGTTTTAGAATTGCTGTACTTCCCGTTTAGATATCTTCAAGTGATCTAATATAAGATTCTTTTATTACTTTTAGAGAATTGTTTTCATCACTGCTGAAGATTTTGCCTGAATCAAAACCTTTCTTATTTTCTATAAATGCAATTCACTTTGGTTTGTCATACTTTGTTGATTCTCCATGAGCTAGTTAATTTCATGGATATGGTCTGTTATCGAAAACCCACTTCGAAAGCTTGCGCGCTCTCTTGGTTGATTAAAGTCTAGCTTATTTTTCTATTTAGCAATTAGGGTTGTGGTGGCCGACGTGGATAGGGGTTTAGGGGAGCCTATAGGTCTATCTGCTGAGTCATCAGCAGCCATTGTCTGGCCCTCCTTGGTTCTAGCTTGGGTGGAGAGGGTGCTTGGGAGCTGATCATATGTATATATGGTCAGTCTCAAAGGCATTGTCCTGCTTGATGGGGCAATGTCACTCTCCCTTGCCTATGCCATTCATAAGCGGCCTTTAAACCTTTAAAAATCGGCAAAACGAATTTTTTTAATAGATAGTAAGTGTAACTTATTTCACATTTTGCCTCCAAAGTTATCAAAACGGTACCTGTTAGTATATTTTCTTTATAGTAAGATAGCTCATAAGTACAGGAACACGAGCATGAATAGATATCATAATTGTAATCTTCAAGTGACGTTGCCAACCATACCCTAAATGACGAAAATTGCATCTTGTAACTAAATATGATGAAAAAGAAATATGTCTCTGAAGTCATGAAAGCTTCAAATAATCATCCTACTTGAGTAACTTTTTTCTCTTGAAGGGTCCTCGAGCACTGGCCAAGTGGTGGATGTATTTTTGGACACCTCTGAAAGGAAGGGTTCACTTGACTAAGTCTGCGTCAAGGTTCAAGTCTTTGACTCTCTTTGGAATATATTTATTTATGTTCATCGTGAATGCCATCATTGCTGCATCATATTAATGAAGTGTTAGGCTACTTTACTTTATTTAGTTTATTCATATGCTTTCTATTTGTTGGCTGATACAAACACGATATTATACTTGATTTTTCTGCTTGATTGATATAAAGCTTTTAAATGATTTATAAGTATAAAGAATTAGGTATGTTTCCTCATGTCGTGCAACAGCCATGCTTTATGGCACCCTTTATTATCAATATTATTGCTATTAACACATTCATTGTTATAATTACTGCGAGATAAAATCAACCAAAATGGTGCTAGGCAAAAAAAAAAAAAAAAAAAAAGTAAGAAAAAAAAACTCGTAAAAGGGATAAACTTTATTGAATTTATAGTGTACGTGACCCGGAAAATTGACTACTAGATATTTAGATAGATACACACACGTCACAGGAATTTAACCCTGCCCATCCCTCCCCCTTCGTAACTGCAACCCGCTGGTTAGGCAATTTGTGGGAGAATGTGGTTCGTAAGTGTACCTCTCGGGGTGCCCCCTGTGACGGGCCAAGAGAAGGTTGTGAACTCAAAGGCAGTGTTAAAGCAACTGAGTTAATTTATTATAGAACACTCTCCTTTATATACAAAACCTCAAGGCAAAATGAAATTACATGTTCTAGAAACAGACAGTGTTACATAGGAGAAGCGCAGACATGTTTATTCTGGTTCTTTTTAGTGCGAGGGAGGAGCGAAGATACAAGCATAATATATACAAAATGAGTTATGTACGATCGTGTGACACACGGTTGGTACATGGCTCCCCCCCTAAAAATGACATACTGTACATGTTAAATAGGGCGCCCTGATCTAGAGAGGCGAACTGTAGGCGGGTCATCTGGCAGAAGATAAGCAGGTTTTAGATGATCAATGGAGACCCAGTCTTCTTTGCCACGAATGTTTAGTAGGAATGCTTTCGGACTGCGGCGGATCACAAGGAAAGGGCCGGTGTAAGGAGGCGTTAGCGGTGGCTTGCTAGTGTCGTTGCGCAGGAAGATGTGCATTGCAGAGTGCAAGTCTGTTGGTATGTGATGCTTCGCTGGGGGCTTATAAATCTGGCGGCATGGAGTAAATTTTCCCACGATGTGACGTATGCGCTGGAGATCGTTGGAGGATGTAGAAGGAAAAAATTCGGCAGGGACGACCAACGGGTCGCCATACACCATTTCAGCTGCCGAGACGTCGAGGGCGTCTTTAGGAGTGGTCCTTAGTCCCAGGAGGACCCAGGGAAGCTGAGTAAACCAGTTGGAATCCTTGCAGCGGGATATCAAAGCTGCTTTGAGGGTGCGATGAAAACGTTCACCATTTCATTGGCAGCGGGGTTGTAGGCCGTTGTCTGATGTAGGGTGATGTCCAGGAGATTCGCTAATGATGTCTACAATTGAGAGGTGAAAGTGGTTCCCCTGTCAGAAGTAATATGCTCAGGGATACCAAATCTTGAAATCCATCCAGAGAGTAAGGCAGATGTACATGAGGTGGACGTTGCAGTTTCCATGGGATTGGCTTCAGGCCAACGAGTGGAGCGGTCGATGACGGTAAACAGGTAACGATGTCCTTGTGATGTGGGTAGGGGGCCTACAACGTCGACGTGAATGTGTGCGAAACGACGCTGAGGTTGAGGAAAGGTGCCCACTCCTGAATCCATGTGTCGATGTACTTTGGAAGTACAGGCGCGGACCCAATCCTTAGCATCCTTAGAAATGCCGTGCCAAAGGAACTTTGCCTTCAGCAGCTGTGCAGTAGAACGGCACGAGGAATGTGAAAGGCTGTGAATGAAATCAAACACCTGCCGTCGCATGGGAGCAGGAATCCAAGGTCGCGGTCTACCAGTACTGACGTCACAGAGGAGGGTGGTGTTGGAGTCTTCGAGGGGGAAGTCTTCCCAATGGAGGGACATGCAGGATGTCCTACATGCTTGATACTCTGGATCCTGTCGTTGGGCTTCAGCCAGGGCGTTGTAATCCAATCCCAGTTGAACGGCAGCCAACGTGTTTCTTGACAGGGCTTCGACAACGGGATTCATTTTCCCAGGGACGTATTGAAGGGTTCAATTGTATTCAACCACGGCGGAGAGATGTCAGCATCGCCGGGCGGACCAGGCATCAGACTGTCGAGTAAAGGGGTGCACCAGAGGCATGTGGTCTGTGCGAATGACGAAGGGCATACCTTCTAAGAAATGGCGAAAGTAACGAACAGCCAAGTGCACAGCCAGCAATTTTCGATCGAAGGTAGAATAACCTGATTCTGCCTTGGACAGTTTTCTGCTGAAGAAAGCCAATGGGCGGGGCGAGCTGTTGACCACCTGCTCGAGTACTGCACCAATAGCGACGTCGCTGGCATCGGTGGAGAGAAGGAGAGGGGCATGTGGGATAGGAAAAGTGAGAGCAGCAGCAGTTGATAGGGCCTTCTTTGCATTGCAGAAGGCTGCTTCTTGAAGGGGACCCCACTTCAGGCGTAGAGAGGAGCAAGAGTGGCGGCAATGGCTGGCAGAAAACGATGATAATAGTTGATCATGCCCAAGAATTCCTGCAGAGCTTTGACGGTCGAGGGCACGGGGAAGTTCCGAACGGGTGCTACCTTCTCAGGGAGGGGGTGGACTCCTTCAGGAGTGATGCGGTGCCCTAAGAACGACACTTCGTTGGCGCCAAAGGTACACTTGTCGTACCGGACTACACGATGCGCAGGTGACAGAGGTGTTCCTCTTTTGAGGAGGAGAGCACAAGTATTTCGTCCACATAACATACACAGAAAGGGAGGTCCCCTAAGATGCCATCCATGAGACGTTGAAACGTGGCCCTAGCATTACGAAGGCCAAAACAGGAGTAATTGAAGGTGTATGTACCAAACGGAGTGGTGATGGCGGTCTTGGGGATGTCTTCTGGGTTCATAGGCACCTGATAATACCCCTTCAGGAGGTCGAGCGTAGAGAATACCTTTGCTTTGTGCAAGTAGGAGGTCACGTTGGCAATGTTTGGAAGGAGGTAGGGATCCAGTTCTGTTTGCATGTTCAAGCGCCTGTAATCCCCACACGGACGGAGAGAGCCGTCTTTCTTCAGAATGATGTGTAAGGGTGACGACCATGAGCTGGAGGCCTTTTGGCAAAGGCCCATTTCCTCCATTTCGGCGAACGTCTGTTTAGCGGCTGCCAATTGTTCCGGTGCCAGACATCTGAATTTTGCGAAGACTGGGGATCCCGTCGTCTTGATATGGTGATAAATACCATGCTTGGCAGGAACCGTGGGCGTTTGGCGAAGTTCTGGACGGAAAACTTCCGGGTACGACGTAAGGAGGTTGGCGTAGGCATCCGTAGGTGCGCTAATGTGGAGAGCGAGGTTAGAGGGGGCGGGTTGAAGAGGTGTCGACAAGTACGAGTCTGCGTTGACCAATTGTCGGTGGGCGACATCGACCATAAGGTGGAAATGAGAGAGGAAATCCGCACCGAGGATTGGCAATGTGATGACAGCAACAAAAAACTTCCAATTGAATTTACCGTTTCCGAACGATAATGTGAGGTTCTCGTAACCGTAGGTGGGTATCGCAGATCCGTTGGCAGCTACCAAGCGGACGTCGGCAGATGTAGACAGACTACGTCGTGTCTGGAAGAGTTTCCTTGGCAAAAGGGAACGACAAGCACCCGTGTCTACCAAAAATCGTACGCCCGTTCCTGCATCATGTAAAAAGAAAAGATTAGAAACACGAGAGGCCACCGCCACGAGCGATGGCCTACTTAAACATTTTTTGGCCACTGACAATCCTCGGCACATTTCTTCGCAGTTGCCCCGAATCTGAAGTGGTAGTAGCAAAACTGCGACGGATGGGAGGTAGTAAGTGGCTGTAGAAGTCGTTTGTTGGGGAGCGAGCGATTGGTGGGTGGTGGGCGGCTTTATCGCTGCTTCGGCACGTTACGGTGTAGGCGTGTATGTCAGCTTCGGTTGATGTTGAATAGGCATCCTCTTCGTCAGGGGTGGAGGCGTTGATGGAGGTCTTGAAGTGGCTGTCCATAAGGGCGTCGGCTTTGGTCATCAAGTCCTTTATGGGTGAACTATCGACATCGGTATGGCAGCGCGTATAGGTCCGGGTAAACGGCGTATCCAAAGGGCACAAAGTAGGTTCACCTCACGAGGAGAGCCGTCTGCGGCAGGTTGAAGGCAAACGATACTGGTCATTTCTCTGAGGGCAAGCGAAGCCCTTTGGTCCCGCAATGGTTGTTGCGAGAACTGAAAAAGCTTTGCTACACGGGCGGCTGGCGACGGCGAGTACTGCTGCAGAAGGTATGTTTTGAGGGCGTCATACGTTATTGGGGTGTCTCTTTGTTCACAAAGCCAGTCGGATATTTTCGGGAAGGTGTCCTCGGGTATCACCGCGAGAACATAATCTGCTTTGGTGGTTGAGCGAGTCACACCCTTGATGCGAAACTGGACTTCTGCACGCTGAAACCAAGCAAACGCCTCCCCGCTGGCGAACGGTGAAAGTTTCAATGGGGCAGTCGCAGCGCCAACTTCTGTAGAGTCCGTCATAGTACCAACGATGGAGGGGCGAGGGGGTTGGGGGGGAAGGCGAGGGGGTTGGGGGTGGAAGTCGGTGGGAGCGAGTCGACTTCCGGGGTCACCAATGTGACGGGCCGAGAATAGGTTGTGAACTCAAAGGCAGTGTGAAAGCAACTGAGTTAATTTATTATAGAACACTCTCCTCTATATACAAAACCGCAAGGCAACAGGAAATTATATGTTCGAGAAACAGACAATGTTACATAGGAGAAACGCAGATATGTTTATTCTGGTTCTTTTTAGTGCGAGGGAAGAGCGAAGATACAAGCATAATATATACAAAATGAATTATTTTCGATCGTGTGACGCACGGTTGGTACACCCCTCTCACCACGGTATGACCACTCCGGTCCCCCACTGCCACTCAGCGTGACAGGAAAGAAATACATATTGGCAAACACTTGCTGATTATTACATAGGGGAGGAGTCCGTCATTAATCATTCAACTACTCACTCCATTACCTTCCGAGTTCCATTGAGGTCATTACCGCACGGAATAAGGTAGGAGTTTTAACCTTATAGTCATTATCATACCGTTTTTCACCTTTGTTCGAGACGCGATGTGTGGGTAGATCTATCCTCCCACCACTATTTAGGAGATGGGTATTTTTCATGGTGATTTTTGACAGGGGTTTTTGTATGATGTATCTGCGAATGTTATTTACTTAAGTAGATATTAATGTATTTGTTGTATTGTGTTGTTTCTAATACATAATCACTTAGCTTTATATATATATGTATATATATATATAATATATATATATATATATATATATATATATATATATATATATATATATATATATATATATATATATATATATATATATATATATATATATATGTATATATATATATATATATATATATATATATATATACATATATATATAAT
This sequence comes from Palaemon carinicauda, assembly GCF_036898095.1. Classification (NCBI taxonomy): domain Eukaryota; kingdom Metazoa; phylum Arthropoda; class Malacostraca; order Decapoda; family Palaemonidae; genus Palaemon; species Palaemon carinicauda. The sequence goes on along the minus strand of NC_090731.1, from coordinate 23,982,477 downwards.
ATATATATATATATATATATATATATATATATATATATATATATATATATATATATATATATATATATATATATATATATATATATACAGTCAGACAGACAGAGTGAGAGTGAGAAGGATGAACTTACAAACTTATATTAAAACAAATAAAACTAATATATCGGTGCTTAGATGATACGAAAATAAACTGTATGTGATAGGTCAAAAGACAGATATATCAAAGGGAAAAAAATACTCCCATTCATAAATAGGACTTCGGGTAAAAAATCCATATAAAATGTATCAGAAGAGTATCTTTTTCCTCCTTCAAATTTTTTATTTCCTACAAAAGATCATCGGCAATCGCTCAGAAAAAAAAAAAAAAAAATAAAAATAAAAAAAATCCTTAGAAAAAAAGAAAGACGGACAAAAACGAGAACAAATTTCCTCTACAGATTCCTTCAAAGACAGAACAGACAAAGAGGACTATCATTTCAGCCCCCCACCCCCCACCCCCAAACTCCGTCTGAGTCCTAGGCCCTGGCAAATCGGAAGTCACCCCCGGCCCCCCTTTTTTTCCCAATGTCTTCTGAGGGCGTAGCCGACGGCGATCGCTATTAAGATTGTTCGTCAGTGTGTTTATCTTCGCCTTCTATTGTAATGGAGGCTTAAAGCCCTTGGGAACACGACGACTCGACGGACAGACAGACACATTTTCACAATCCCTTACTTAAGGGAGGAGAGAGGAGGCCTTCCGTTAAATGTTTCTGAGGCCAGTTTCGTTTCCCTCTTCTTTGCGCTTCTTTGCTGTTTCGTTTCTATCGCTTCGATGAGTCATTGGTTGTGTGTGTTCATTTGGAAATTGTGTTTTTTGCTCTGTGATATACAGATTCCTATATATATATATATATATATATATATATATATATATATATATATATATATATATATATATATATACCTGTATATATATCTGAGCATCACGTTTTCCTGTGATTTTTACGCATATATATATATATATATATATATATATATATATATATATATATATATATATATATATATATATATATATATATATATATATATATATATATATATATATATATATATGTAAATATCACCCACGAATGGCATTTAATACCGAATTCTATCTTGGGAATATATATCCACTTGGAATTCATTTTATGGTAACAGCTTCTGGCCGGGTGGGGATTCGAACCACCACCTGTACGGCAGGAAACCATGCTGGCAAGGACCCTACCGACTGAGCTATCAAGAGAGACTAAAAGTTTATGACAAGTCCCCCTATATATTCCTGTCGAATTCAGGAATCTGTTCATAGACTTGAAATAATCCCATCTCCACCATTTCAAGTCTATGAACAGATTCCTAAATTCGACAGGAATATATAGGGGGACTTGTCCTAAACTTTTAGTCTCTCTTGATAGCTCAGTCGGTAGGGTCCCTGCCAGCATGGTTTCCTGCCGTACAGGTGGTGGTTCGAATCCCCACCCGGCCAGAAGCTGTTACCATAAAATTAATTCCAAGTGGATATATATTCCCAAGATAGAATTCGGTATTAAATGCCATTCGTGGGTGATATTTACATTAATTAAAATCACGTGTGCTTGAGATATATGTTCATATATGTATATATATATATATATATATATATATATATATATATATATATATATATATATATATATATATATATATATCCACCTTTATATATACATGGGCATATATATCTATATATAAATAAATAATATATATATATATATATATATATATATATATATATATATATATATATATATATATATATATATATATATATATGTATGTATAAATAGATAGATAGATATGCTAACACAAACTTGTGTATGCATATGAATATACTAAAGGGATGGTTACCACATGCACTAATTGTGAATCGATTCATGACCTATTCATAATTATGGTCCCGTTGAAACACTCCGACAACCATACTTTAATTACTAGCCTTTTCAACATAATCCGTTTGATAGAAATTCTAAAATCAAAAACATAAAAAAAAAAAATAACTTAAATTCAAGTTTCAATAACTAAAACTGTCTCGTTTCGCTTCCCGTGTTGACAATAAAAATAATTTCCCGCCATATATTCGGACAGCCTTAGGCCTGGGAGATGTTTTACTAGCCCCTTAATGGAGGTTCTTTCTTCTTTACTTTAGGCGATGAGGTGGAAAGATAATTTCCTCTTTACAAACTCTCTCTCTCTCTCTCTCTCTCTCTCTCTCTCTCTCTCTCTCTCTCTCTCTCTCTCTCTCTCTCTCTCTCCAGTGATTATATATATTATACGTTGTATCTTTTTAAGTTGAATTAAATTATGGATTTTAGTTACACTAATGTCTGGATTTTCTTAACGACCTCAGCATCAGAGCCCCAGGCAAAATCACACAAAGACAAGAGCTTGTGACCGGCCGGGAATCGAACCCTGGTCCGGCAATCTTGTAGAGACAGTGACTACCACTTGGCCAAGTGGTAGTCACTGTCTCTACAAGTTTGCCGGACCAGGGTTCGTCTCCCGGCCGGTCACAAGCTCTTGTCTTTGTGTGATTTTGCCTGGGGCTCTGATCCCGAGGTCATTGAGAGAATCCAGACATTAATGTATCAAAAATATATGGCTTATTTGAATATGAAAAACACGTCTAAATGTGCAAAAGATTGTGATATATATATATATATATATATATATATATATATATATATATATATATATATATATATATATATATATATATATATATATATATATATATATATATATATATATATATGAATATAATATATATATATATATATATATATATATATATATATATATATATATATATATATATATATATATATATATATATATATATATATACATATGTATTATATATAGATATTATATATATATATATATATATATATATATATATATATATATACATATATATATATATATATATATATATATATATATATATATATATATATATATATATATATATATATATATGTGTGTGTGTACATATATATGTATATATATATATATACATATATATACATATATATATATATATATATATATATATATATATATATATATATATATATATATGCATTTACTCATGTACAAACCCATACATACAGTATATGTATATACACACAGTATGTGTATCTTTGGCCTAATGCCCCGTATGATACAAATGCCTATCATCTATCATAAGCAAAAATATGGGAAGATATCGCTTGAATACAAATGTTGTTATTATACAGACCAAGCGTTACCCAGTGCGTGTACTTTAATATCTATGGCTGGGGAAATAGCGTACAATTATTAGTAGCACTGGTGTCTTCCTTGATAGATAGAATCCTCAATTTATCATATTTCTGTTTTAGATAAAATATCCTTACCATTTTTAAGGGATACGATATAATTTTTTTTATGAGAACAAAAAAGTGACTCGCCTGACATTGAATTTTAGTGTGGTTTCTAATTTCAAAGACAAAAAAATATATTTATTTTAATAACTTATTTTTTTTAATAACCTAGAAGGCCCTTATTCCTCACTTTTCAAAAATGGTTCTGGGTCTGTCTTCCGTCTTTTGTGAAATGATCCTTCTTTTTTCCAGGTTTTTCATAGGTTTTATCTGAGATGATCCTTCTTTTCTCCAAGTTTTTCATGTCTTATCTGAAATGATTCTTCCTTTTTCCAAGTTTTTCATAGGTCTTATCTGAAATTATCCTTTTTTCCAAGGTTTTCATGGTTCTTGTCTGAAATTATCCTTTTTTTTCGAAATCTTTAATAGGTTTTATATGAAATGATCCTTCCTTTTTCCAAATTTTTCATAGGTCTTATCTGAAATTATCCTTTTTCCAAGGTTTTCATAGGTCTTATCTGAAATGAACAAGTTTTTCGTAATTCTTATCTGAAATTATTCTTCTTTTTCTCCAAATTTTTCATAAGTCTTATCTGAAATTATCCTTCTTTTTCCAATGTTTTCATAGGTTTTATCTGAAATGATCCTTCCTTTTTCCAAGTTTTTCATAGGTCATATCTGAAATAACCTTTTTTCCAAGGTTTTCATAGGTCTTATCTGAAATGATCCTTCTTTTCTTCCAAGTTTTTCATGTCTTACCTGAAATGATACTTTTTTTCCCAAAGTTTTTCAAAGGTCTTATCTGAAATGATCCTTCTTTTTTTTTCAAGTGTTTCTTGGGCCTTATCTCAAATGATCCTATTTTTCCAACTTTTTCATAAATGATCCTTTTTTTTTTCTCCAACTTTTTCATAGGTCTTATTTGAAACGGTCCAAAATGATTCCTCACCAATCTTATAATCACATCAAAAGCTCCCTGTTGATTCCTCGGTATGAAACCTATTACACGAAACCACAAAAACCAAATCTTCACTTTCTTCACCCCATTGAGAGAATGTTGCCAGATATAGCATTTTTTGGAGCCATTATAAAACCGTAAAAACAAAATGATATATTTATTTACCACCAAAGGAGGGCACTTGCTATCTTTAAAGAACTATCACCCAGAAGGTAATGTTATAACCTCTGTATCATGGTCTTCCACTGTCTTGGACTAGAGTTCTCTTGCTTGAAGGTACACCCGTGCACTCTATTCTATCTCATTGCTCTTCCTCTTCTATTTTTTTTTCTTTTTTAGTTTTTATTGTTTGCAAATGAAGGATCTATTTTAATGTTGTTACTGTTCAAAAAAATTATTAATTTCAGTGGTTCCATACTTCTCCTTTAGTTTATTTCTTTGTTTACTATCCTCACTGGGCTATTTTTTCCTGTTGGTGCCCTTTGACTTATAGCATCCTGCTTTTCTAACAAGGGTTGTGGCTTAGCAAGTATTGATAATGATAATAATAATAATAATAATAATAATGATAATAATAATAAAGAAAACGATTCTCAGTTAAACTAACAATAAAACACGCCGTAATCCCCCAAACAAAGCAAACGTTGCCGACAAAAGGAAGACAACCACCAACGGATCCCGAAAAGAAGAAGAGATAATTACAAGGATTATGAAATCTGTGATGTGGTGGCGTACGGCCCATGGCGACATCACCAGCCTTCCTTTGTCGTGTCGATATATTTTATGCCTCATTACGATCAGAGGGGAAGAGGAGTAGGGGGAAATCAGAGGGGGAAAGTTTGAGGCGGGAGGGGGGAGGCATGAGAGGAGTCGCTGGCTTGAGGGAAAGGAAGAAGGAAGGAAAGATGGAGCGAGTTTAGTAAATGAATGAGATAAAATGGGCAGGACGATGAAGAAGAGGGGAAATGAAGAAGTGTAGAGAGAGAGAGAGAGAGAGAGAGAGAGAGAGAGAGAGAGAGAGAGAGACCAGGAAATGAAAAAAAGAGTGTGAAATTGACAGAAAATGGTAGAAGGAGAAAGGAAGTAATTAATGGCTAAAGAAGGTCTAGTGTGAAGCAGTAAGTGAATAGAGGATGAGGAGAGAAAGCGGATATCTTGCACAGTAAGAAAACGGCGATAGATACTGAAAGGAAAACGGTAACTTTAGGAACTTGAAAATGTAGATGGAGGAGATGAAGGAGAAATAAAAAATCTGTGTAAAGCAAATTGACTCTAACCATTTATATATATATATATATATATATATATATATATATATATATATATATATATATATATATATATATATACATACATATGTATATGTATATATATATATATATATATATATATATATATATATATATATATATATATATATACATATACATATATATATATATATATATATATATATATATATATATATATATATATATATATATATTTATATATATATATATTACATATACATACATATATATATATATATATATATATATATATATATATATATATATATATATATATATATATATATATATATATAATGTATATGTATACATGTATATATACATATATATACAATATATATATACTGTATACATATATATACATACTATTGTAATACCACAAGGATTAGTTTCTTAATATTCTTCTAAAATTATTTAAAAAAAGAAAATTGAATCAGGACTTGGGACTCTCTGAGTGGAATCATTTCAAACACTGTAGTCCTCTCCGATCTTTAATTTGAAGAAAACGATTAATCGTTTAATAATATTCTTATTTGAAATAGAATAAGACTAGATATGAATAGAAATATTATTATGAATTCACTTGCCAATCTATAATTAAAAATGATGGTTGCAAGGGTGTTCGTAATTTCTCTCGAACCTAGCATAATTTTATTTTATTTATTTATTTATTTATTTATTTACTTATTTATTTATTAATTTATTCTTGTTATTAGGTATGTGTTGAAAATAAAATTAATCCTCCCACTGACATTCGCAGTATGGAAAATGATAATATCCTCAAAAGAAAATTATATCTGAAATGAAAACAAATAAAATCCTTTTGGACATTCGCGTAAGGTGTGAAAGGTCACTGGTTGGACAGTTGTATTTTATTTGCTGTTGGTTGTAAGCCCTGAGTTTCACCAGTTCATTTCTCACATTTCATGAAATTAAACAAAACACAAAGCGAATTCACAATTGTAGAATGAGATATCCGGGGATCAAAATAGTGAAAGTTATCGGATATGAAATAGCTTCCAAAGCACATTTTAATTTCATGATTTGCGAATGTGGTTAACAAAATTTTTGAATGGGGAACATTTTTGCTTCTTGTATTGTGAAGAGGAAATGTTTGGTTTTAAGTGTCCCCGGGATTTTTTTTTTTTTTTTTTTTTTTTTGTATGCCTGTATACATTTTGAAATACTCCATCATTATTCATATTAATGTATATATATATGCATACATATGCATGCATATATATATATATATATATATATATATATATATATATATATATATATATATATATATATATATATATATGTATATATATATATATAAATATATATATATATATATATATATATATATATATATATATATATATATATATATATATATATATTCATATATTTATATATTTACATATGTATTTATATATGTATATATACATATATAATATCTATAAATATATATAATATATATATATATATATATATATATATATATATATATATATATATATATATATATATATATATATATATATATATACAGTTAGTTCATCGTGTCATCATTTGCTCTTTAGGTAATTTCATCCCGAAGTAAGCTGTTGGTGTGACTAATATGAAATAATTCATTAGATAGTATCTAATTAACATAATTTAATCATTATATTTATTGATGTATATGAAATTAAAAATATATGAACAAAAAAGTGTTAAATAAGATGCAATTTTGTACCTTTATATGGTTATTCAAATTACAGTTTTATGGATATAACCTAGAAAACCACTGAGAGAGAGAGAGAGAGAGAGAGAGAGAGAGAGAGAGAGAGAGAGAGAGAGAGAGAGAGAGAGAGACAGACAGAGAGAGAGAGAGAGAGAGAGAGAGAGAGAGAGAGAGAGAAATTTGGGGGTTATGGGCGTAATTCAGAATAATATATACTAACGGAAAGCAAAGTTCTATATAACATAAAAAAAAGCAAAATTTACCTAGTTTTCCAGAGAGAGAGAGAGAGAGAGAGAGAGAGAGAGAGAGAGAGAGAGAGAGAGAGAGAGAGAGAGAGCTAACAAAACTATATGCTTGTAATAATAACCTTTCCAGACATTTCTAAAGCACGGTGGCCAATCAGTCACACAGGCACAGCCCCAAACAGAACACATTTGGAAACGAAATCATCACCGCAACGAAATACATAAAACCAACTGGCAACAGAAACAACCAATTGACTTTCCATCTTCCCTCCTGGTTTCAAAATAAAAATGAATCTGAACAAAAGCGAGCAATCAGAACCAACCCCGAATAACGTCCCCAAAATAACGTCCGTTTTACGACGGGACGAATTCCCAGGTCATTCCATTCGATTTTCACCGACACCGACTCGCGGATGGGAAGGGTGGGGGTGGGGGGGGGGGGGGCGTGGTGCCATTGTCATGGCACTGGCGGTCAGCTTGGTCATTCAATTAATGAAACAGTGGAGAGACTGTTCCCGTCGGAGGATTGGTTTGGATTCTGTACACTTCATTAATCCTAAGTGGATTGGTTCAAAAGGAGAAGATTAGAATTATTATTATTATTTTTTTTTTTTTTGGTATATATAGACTTCCATGGATTTTTCGGAGGGGAATTTAGCGAAAAGGAACTATTTAAATCGTCAGCGATCGATTTCTATTACTCCAAGACTCATTGCGTGTTGCTATGTGGTTTTATTCACATATTCGAAGAATCATGTTTTTTTTTTTTTTTTTTTTTTTTTTTGTAAACAAAGAAAAGTATTTTTGTTATGTTTAATTCCCTTATGATAATTAAATTAATTGTCGCTCCTTGATATATATCATGTTTGATGTTAATAATCGGTTCAATTTAGCATTATATTTTAATGCTGTTTTTGTAATCAATTAAGGGTCGGGCAGATTGATTAATGTGTATTATGACACCAAATGAGCCATTTATTTATATTTATGATATTTTAACACTATGACAGTTATATGATAATTGATTGTAACGAGACACATTTACTTCTTAGATAATTATTGATTAAAGTTTTAATTATAATAAACCTTATTC
>NC_090731.1:23946280-23963780 GCF_036898095.1 Palaemon carinicauda | reverse complement strand
TATTAGTCCACTATCTCCGAAGAGCCTAATTGAATCAATTTGGGAGCGAAGTTATTGTAGGTTAATTCCTACCTGGCAACCCCCTTCCTCCCTCCTTTACTTTAGTGACAGATAGCCGCCGATGCAAACAAATAGCTATTGGATTCCCTTCGAAGGCCTTGTATAGATTTAGATCCTCCTAGATAAGGGTTCGCATATGGTCCTGAATCCTCTATATTTCACCGACGTGCTCAAGGAAAAGTTATTTATACTCATTCCTTTATTATGATCCCCTCCGCTGGGGTGGGTGGGAAGGGTTTAGGTGTGATATATTTGTTTGTAAACGAACCCATGCAATCAATTACAGAATTAAAGGGTGTAAAATATCTCTTAAAGGGGTTTTCTGTTCCCCCGGAGCTTGACCACTATATATTAGAGGATTATTCTGGAAGGCCTATTGGCACTGTTCCCCTCTACTGGAAGGTATCTCGATGGAAGAGAGTCCAGAAAGATTATATAAACTGTTTGTAATTGTAATGCCTTTCTGAAAAAAGGCAGAAAACTAATGCTGAGAGAGAGAGAGAGAGAGAGAGAGAGAGAGAGAGAGAGAGAGAGAGAGAGAGAGAGAGAGAGAGAGAGAGAGAGAGAGAGAGAGGGGTAATATTACTATTTATCAGTCAATAGCTACAGTATATATACATGCATATAAATGTGTGAGTATACATATATATATATATATATATATATATATATATATATATATATATATATATATATATATATATATATATATATATACACACACATATATATATACATATATATATAAATATATATATATATACATATATATATATATATATATATATATATATATATATATATATATATATATATATATATATATATACATATATTTGGTAATCAAAATTGGATTAGGAAGATTAAAGTGACAGTTTAATCAGATTATCCTACCAGTATCAATTTATGCATCAGAAACTTGGAACCTTACTAATAAATATGAATGTGTGCATATATTCTTTTTACATATATATACATATATATATATATATATATATATATATATATATATATATATATATATATATATATATATATATATACATATATGCTAAAAAGGTTCCACAATGATGTAAGCCGTGTATAAAAAAAAAAAACTGTGTTTTTTCTAGTACCGAAGCTCACAAATGATGGATGAAGCCTTTAAAGTCATTTATATGATCTGCAAACAAAAATACACCAATTTTCTTTTTTATGAAACGGCTTACATAATTGTGGAAAATTTTTAGCATAATAAGGAAGTACGGTATTGTACTTACTTGCACCATATATATACAGTGTATATATATATATATATATATATATATATATATATATATATATATATATATATATATATATATATATATATATATATGTGTGTGTGTGTGTGTGTGTGTGTGTGTGTGTGTGTGTGTGTGCGCGCGCGTGCATATGTAATCAGTGATGCAAAGAGAAAGAGACAGAACGACTTAGAGAGAGAGAGAGAGAGAGAGAGAGAGAGAGAGAGAGAGAGAGAGAGAGAAATTCCCAACAATTATAAATTAAGTTACCTTCAAAGATTATAAAAATCAGCGAACATCCAAATACAAATATGAAAATTACGTACTATCAGAAACACAATAAAACGCTGGACCTTCTGATCACTGATAGTGAGGTATTCAATGAATTAAATTCAAACTTGAGTGAGATATCTTTTTAGCATAGGACCGTCCTGCCAAGTCATGAGAATTAATTGGATTAATTTGCAAAATTGTCCCCGGCAACGCGTCACCTCGTTATAATTAGGCCCGGCAGTTTAACAATATTCATTCTGAAACGCTTTTTGAAAGATTCTCTTACATTTTTTATGTGCCCTTGTGTAATATGGCCAACGCATTGAACTATATGAATGAAAGAATGATTGATAATTTTCTGTCTTCATACCATCAGTGGTCATTGATGCCGATTGACATATGATTAAAATAAGGACTAGCAACTTAAAAACAAACTAATTAAAAATTAAGAATAAATAAATAACTATTTTTTTTTAAATTTAAGATTGTATGTAACGACACCTTTAAAACTGAATTCGAAAAGGCAACTGGCATCTTAAACAACTCCAAAAACCATGGATGTGACATTAAGCATATATATATATATATATATATATATATATATATATATATATATATATATATATATATATATATATATATATATATATATATATATATATATATATATATATATATATATATGTGTGTGTGTGTGTGTGTGTGTGTGTGTATGTGTTTCCACATTTTATTATTATTATTATTATTATTATTATTATTATTATTATTATTATTATTATTATTACAATCTAAGCAACAATCCCAGTTGCAAAAGCAAGATGCTATAAGCCCAATGGCTCCAACGGGGAAAATAACCCAGAGAGGAAAGTAAACAAGGTAGTAGATAAACTACAAGAGAAGTAATGAACAATCAAAATAGATCTTTCATATATAAAATAATAAATAATTAAAGAAAGGAAGAGAAATAAGATAAAACAGCGTGCTAGAGTGTACCCTCAAGCAAGAGAAGGCCATGGTACAGAGGCTATGGCACTACCCAAGACTGAAGAACAATGGTTTGATTTGGAGTGCCCTTCTCCAAGAAGAGCTACTTACCATAACTAAAGAATCACTTCCACCATTATTACCAAGAGGAACAATTACATTACAGTAGTTAACCCCTTGATCGAAGAAGAATTGTTTGGTAATCTCAGTGTTGTCAGGGTGGTATGAGAACAGAGGAGAATGTGGAAAGTATGGTCAGACTATGCGGTGTATGTGTAGGTTAGGACAAAATAAGGTGTAACCAAGGAAAGGTATCCAATGTAGTACTGTCTAGCAAGTCAAAGGTCCCAATAACTCTCTAGCGGTAGTATCTCTGCAATAAAGCAGTTTCCACACTCCCATTAAGGCTAGGCAGTTTCTCTTTTTTTTTCGATGAAATTCAAGATTCCACTGTTGAAAAGAGTTTGATGCAGAACTTCCAATACTGGTCTCTCTTATGCAACGCTGCTTAGAATGTGAAGCTTTTCTAAGAATACCTACATTTGAAGACTACCTTGGTCCCTGATTCCAGTTCATCTGGAATAGCATCACTTTCCACAACAGTTTCTAAGTCTCGTGGCTCCAGCATTCTCTCTCTGGTGAAGATTCTTCTGTACTTTCATCTAGGTTATCCATGCCTTGCCGCTTCTAAATGCAGTACTTGAGCATGTTACTTTACAATTATGATGAATAGAAAATATTTTGGCTAAGTCCTCAATTTGAAAAAATTTAGATATTTAGAAATTTACAAAAAATTGTCTGATAAACGACTTGGAGAACGAAAGAAATTCTCCAGAAAGGCTCCATAAGACAACCAGATTCCCTAAATAAATTCTATCTCTATTTGATAGTTCAATTTCTATTGTACCACAGTTAAAATCGAATTGTATTTTCATTGTTCCATTGTTCAGTGTAGCTCTGATGAGAGCCACGAGTCAAATTGGTTAGACTCCAGTTACCAGAATAAATGCAAAGGAACAACAACGAAGTTTTCGTTTTCACCTAACGACGATTTATTGTTGTCGTGAGAGGATAAAAGCCATATTTATACAAAGATATTGATAGTTACATGCGGCAAAGACTGTGCCTAAGAATATATATACGTATGTATATATATATATATATATATATATATATATATATATATATATATATATATATATATATATATATATATATATATATATACACACACTGTATGTGTATATACATATATATATATATATATATATATATATATATATATATATATATATATATATATATATATACACACACTGTATGTGTATATACATATATATATATATATATATATATATATATATATATATATATATATATATATATATATATATATATGTATATATATATATATATATGACTGTATATATTTATATTACACAAACACGCACACACATATATATGTGTACATTTACTATATATATATATATATATATATATATATATATATATATATATATATATATATATATATATATATGACTGTATATATTTATATTACACAAACACGCACACACATATATATGTGTACATTTACAATATATATATATATATATATATATATATATATATATATATATATATATATATGCATATATATATACATATATATGTGTATACATAAAATTATATATATACTTATATACATATGATTATATGTAATACTGTATATAAATATACATACACATACACACACGCACACACACACACGCACACACACACATATATATATATATATATATATATATATATATATATATATATATATATATATATATATATATATATATATATATATATGTATAAGTATGAATGTAGAAACAGAAAATTCCCTTCTTGCGAAAGAATATGCTACTAAGAAATGATATCAACACGTCCGGTTTTTTTAGACGGAGACGGGAAAACTCAATAAAAAATATTGTATGTATTTCACCTTTCCTTGGCTGAGGCTTGATTTGACAATTTTGCAGGAAAATTCAATAAGAGAGAGAGAGAGAGAGAGAGAGAGAGAGAGAGAGAGAGAGAGAGAGAGAGAGAGAGAGAAAGGGGGTTTCCTAGTACTTTCCTTTTTTTGTATTCATTTGGTGATTTCATATACGCAAAGAATTGCATGCATATTAAGAGATACTATAAATATGAAAACTTGCATTTAGCACACAGATACATACCGGAAATTAATGTTTACATTCACAAACATGTATACAAAATAGCAGTATGTTTTATCAACAAACATATGTGTTATTGTGAGATTTGGCTACTCAGAGAGAGAGAGAGAGAGAGAGAGAGAGAGAGAGAGAGAGAGAGAGAGAGAATCAGCATGGACTAAAATGCTCAATTTTAGTGTGTCCCATAATCAGAATAACCTTCATATTTTTGTAGGTAGTAGGTTGGCCAGGGCACCAGCCACCGTTGAGATAATACCGCTATAGAGTTATTGGGTCCTTTGACTGGTCAGACAGATCTACATCGGACCCTTCTCTCTGGTTATGGTTCATTTTCCCTTTTCCTACATATACACCGAATAGTCTGGCCTATTCTTTACATAATCTCCTCTGTCCTCATATACCTGACAACACTAAGATTACCAAACAATTCTTCTCGTCACTCATGGGGTTACTGCACTGTAATTGTTCAGTGGCCACTTTTCTTGATGGTTGTAGTTTAGGAAGTAATAAGAATAATAATAATAATAATATTAATAATAATTTTTATTATTATTATTATTAGTAGTAGTAGTAGTAGTAGTAGTTTTCAGCTCAACTGAGCATACTTGAAATTCAAATTCAAAAAGAGATGCATTTTCGTTTAAGGACTGTTTCGGTGGATATTACATATTAAAAGCTACATAACTATTTCGTTAAATAAAAACAGGAAGCTAGTCTCACGGAAAAGAAAGCACAGGACCTTGGATGTAACTTGAAATGTGTTCACGTTTCACAATTGTCCAGCAGCATTTTGTTATGTTATAATGTAAAAGATTTTTTGCTTTGGTTCCCAAGTGTGTTTCAGCAAATAGCTTGTTTGTCTAGTGCTAATTTTGTTAGTTGGGAAATTCAGTCGGCCTCGTTCCAGCATAAATTTTACCTCGAATAGTCATACCAGAGCAGTATTTTAGGCGAGTTTTCTCGATAAGTTTTATAGAAAAAAGAAATAGTAGTTGTAATGGACTACTGCCTGTTTAATGTACTCAAAATAGTACATATAAAATGAACAATCGATAGGCGTTCTCTCCAGAGCTAGGGTTGTGATGGCCTATTGGAAACGTCCCTGTCTGGTGACCTCCGGATTGGGGTTCGAGTCCCGCTCAAGCTCGATAGTTTGTTGTAGTGTCTGTAACCTCACCATCCTTGTGAGGTAAGTATGGGAGCTTTGGGGAACCCATGGGTCAGCCTGAGCAGCTCCAATTGCCTGTCTCTCCCTAGTCCTAGCTTCGGTGGAGAGGGGCCTTGGGCGCTGAACATATGTATATATGGTCAGTCTCTAGGCCAATGTCACTGACCCTTGCCTCTCCCATTCATGAGTGGCCTTTAAACCTTAAAACTGTTAACCTAGGAATGTTGTGCAACCACAGATATTGGAAGTTTTTATACTGATTCCTTTCCTCTACCGATTCCTATTTCCTTCCTTTGTGGATGAGAAATGAGGCAGCGGGCGACTCTGGTCATAAGTTATTCCAATTCATGAATGAACATGCATTTATCACTATATCAGGTTAACTAGTTCTTGACCCGGTGGTTCTGTGCGGAGTTTGTCATCCTGACAAAAAGAAATTTTTCCTTGGAAAGAGTTGGTATATTTTTTATCAGGTAATCAGCCTTTTTATATTTTCATTGACTTTGTAGTTGACAGACGTTTTCTGTTGGGGAATTTGATAGCTTCCTGGCAGTCTAAAATGACGCTCCATTTTACCTCTTTCGGATTATTATTATTATTATTTCGTCTATTACAGTCTTTTCAACTGGGTGGTATTTATAGTGTAGGGTTCCGGGTTGCATCCTGCCCCCTTAGGAGTCCATCACTTTTCTTATTATGTGCGCCGTTTCTAGGATTGCACTCTTTTGCATGAGTCCTGGAGCTACTTCAGCCCCTAGTTTTTCTAGATTCCTTTTTAGGGATCTTGGGATCGTGCCTAGTGCTCCTATGATTATGGATACAATTTCCACTGGCATATCCCATATCCTTATTTCTATTTTCAGGTCTTGATACTTATCTATTTTGTCCCTCTCCTTCTCTTCAACTCTGGAGTCCCAAGGTACTGCGACATCAATGAATGATACTTTCTTCTTGATTTTGTCAATCAACGTCACGTCTGGTCTATTTGCGCGTTTCACCCTATCTGTTCTCATACCATAGTCCCAGAGGAGCTTTGCCTGATCGTTTTCTATCACTCCCTCAGGTTGGTGCTTATAGTTACCACTTATTACTGCAAGTTGGCTGATGTTTCTTGCACAGGCTCCAGTCGAGGGCTTTTGCCACTGAATCATTCCTCTTTTTGTACTGGTTCTCTGCAAGTGCTGAACATTCGCTTGCTACGTGGTTTATGGTTTCATTTTTCGTGCTGCACTTCCTACATGTGGGATAGATGTTATTTCTGTCTATCGTTCTTTGAACATATCTGGTTCTTAGGGCCTGATCTTGTGGTGCCATTATCATTCCTTCAGTCTTCTTCTTGAGCTCTCCCCCCAGTAGCCATTGCCACGTGTCATCGGGGGCTAGTTCTTTAGTCTGTCTCATTTATTGTCCGTGCATTGGTTTGTTGTGCCAGTCCTCTGTTCTGTTTGTCATTCTCCTGTCTCTGTATATTTCTGGGTCTTCGCCTTCTTTTATCAGTCCTTCTTCCCATGCACTCTTGAGCCACTCGTATTCACTGGTTTTCAGATATTGCCCCAGTGCTCTATTCTCGATGTTGATACAGTCCTCTATATTTAGTAGTCCTCTTATTCCTTCCTTTCGTGTTATGTATAGTTTGTCCATATTTGCTCTTGAATGTAGTGCTTTTTGTATTTTCATGTTTCCTAGTTTTCTGTTCTATGCTGCGGAGTTCTGCCTTCGTCCATTCGACTATTCCTGCGCTGTATCTGATTACTGATACTACCCATGTGTTTATGGCTTTTATCATATTTCCGGCATTGAGTGTTGACTTGAGTGTCACTTTGAGTCTGCATATATTCTTTCCTGATCGTGTCCTTCATCTCTTGGTGTTTTATATCCTCTCCTTCCATTATTCCCAGGTATTTGTATCCCGTCTCCTTTGTGTTTGATGTCGCTCCCATCTGGTAGCTCTATCCCTTCAGTCCTTGTTACTTTGCCCTTTTGTGCGTTGACTGAGGCCCATTTTGCTATTCCAAACTCCATTCTGGTGTCCCCGGATACAATCATTACAGTCTGGACTAAGGTGTCTATTTCCTTGATGCTCTTACCATACAACTTGATGCCGTCCATGAACATTAGATGGTCAATTCTGTTGCCTCTTTTCTTGAGTTGGTACCCAGCATCCATCTTCTGCAGTACTTTTATCATGGGAATCATGGCTACTATAAAGAATAGTGGGGACAGTGAGTCGCCCTGGAAGATCCTTCTCTTATTAACCTCTGCTAGTCTTATTCCAGAGCTTGTAAGAACTGTATCCAGTTACATGTATTTTTGAGTAAGCTGATGGTGTTTTCCTCTGCCCCATATATTTTCAGTCATTCTATTAGCCATGTGTGTGGTATCATGTCGAAGGCTTTCTTATAGTCAATCCATGCGATGCTTAGGTTGGTTTTCCTTCTCTTACTGTTCTTCATTACCATTTTCTCTATCAGGAGCTGATTTTTTGTGCCTCTACACTTCCTTCTGCAGCCTTTTTGTTGGTGGGGGATGGTGTTTGTCTCCTCTTGGTAGTTGTATAGTCTTTCACTGATGATACCTGTTAGTAACTTCCACATTACTCGTAGGCAGGTGATAGGCCTGTAGTTACTGGCTATATTTCCCTTACTCTTATCTTTTTGTACTAGGGATGTTCTTCCTGTGGTAATCCATTTGGGTGCATGGTGATTTGAGATACAATGCTGGAGTTATTATGCTATATGTGAGTGTAAGGCCATGAAGTTTTTAAGCTAGTATCCATGGACTTCACCGGGACCTGGGGCTTTCCAGTTGGGCATTTTCTTTAGTTGGTGTCTGACTGTGTCTGCCGTGCATCTCTGTTTTATTCTCCCTGTTTCTTCTTCCTTGACTTCCTGGAGCCATATTGCATGTTTGTTGTGTGATATCGGATATTTCTATATGTTTTCCCAGAGTGCCTTACTTGGTTCAACTTCAGGGATTTCTTGGTGGTTGTCTTCCCCTCTTTGTTGGCTGAATAGTCTTTTCTAGCTGGTTCCGAATACTTGTTCTGTTGATATCCCTTATTCCTGTTAATATACCGTTGGATCCTATGTGCTTTGGCCTCCGGCCTCTGTTTTACATCTTCTATTATGTTGTTTAGTCCCCTCTCTTGTATTTCTCGTTGATTTCCTTCCTTTTTTTCTTGCTTCTTAGCCTTTTTTCTGCCATCGCTTTCAGTTTACTCAAGTCAGATCTCATCACCATGATTTGCTTTTCCAGGCACCTATTCCAAGGAGGTTGCTGGTTTGGTTTCTGTTAGGTTGGTTGTGTTAGAGGTGTAGGTGTTCGTATCCCCATTTGTTTCTGTGATACTGGTGGTGTGTATTATTCTCATTATTTCATTGACCTCACTTGCTTTCTCCCTTAATTTCTTGGTGTTGTAGGCTTTCATGGACGGGATCTTTGTTCTTTCTGTATCTAGCTCCATTAATTGTCTAATCTTTTGTACCCATTCCGTCCTCTCTGTTACTACGTCGGTGTTTCTTTGTGTGCCATTGTTTGTTATCTCATTATCTTTGTTTTTTTCTGTAGCATCGTCTCTCAGGTTGTCTTCTTGTAATTCGATGGCATGTGTCATTTCCATTTCCAGTTCCTCTCTTTCTGTTGGGGAGAGCCAATTCTTTTGCTTTATGTTCCTTACTTGGTCTGTAAGCCTTTGCTCTATTTGGGGGGTGTTTTTCCTCTCATTCCAGATGTTGACCAATCTTCTTTTATACCCTCTCTCCGTCAGGTTTCTTTTGATGTAGCATCTCCATATTTCCTTATTTTCTTCTCTTGCCCATTTCTTCCTCTGGTTTTCTTCTGTATCTCCAGTCTCTGGGTGTTGGCTTCTCTCATTGTGGTGGTCAGTTGCTGAATGACGTCCTCCAAGTACCTGACCGTCTTCCCCTTCAATTAGATTGAATACCTGGGTGTGGGACGAAGCCAGAGGTTCCATTTACGTCGTTGTCGTTTAATCCTTCATTTCTTTCCATCATTTCTGAGTTTTGCTATTTAACCCATAGCTGGACCCTACCCCAGCTATGGGATAGGTACTTATTTACAGCTGAGTAGCCTCAGGAAATTATGGTTTATCAACGCCGAGGAGAGCGGCCACCCATCCAATGACTGACCAGCCCCAATGTTGCTTAACCAGTCCATCGACGACCTAACCCACTCTGCTACATCATCATCATCATCATAATCATCATCATCATCATCATTATTATTATTATTATTATTATTATTATTATTATTATTATTATTATTATTATTATTATATTATTATTATTATTATTTATAGCCAAGCTATAACCCTAATCAAAAAAGCCAAATGCAACAACCCTAAGGTCTCAAACAGAGTAAGAATCCCATTGCAGAAAGTAAATAGAGAAGTAACGTTTATGTTATAAAAGACACGTTATTACAAATTATAAAACATATCACGATCAGTAGCAACGTTAAATATATAACTAATAAAACGAGGCTTGTGTCCATCTCTTTACCAAAAGAGTAATAGCAACAAGGTTGACCATCTGTAGTTCTACAGATTCAACCCCAAGATTTAGAAAATCCTTTCACAATCTGGCAACAGGTGCAATAAAACTTTTAGAATACGACTGCCTAGGATGTATAAAGGTATCAGAGCAAGAGGGAAAGTTTCTTTGGCATGCAAATACTTTCATTCTATTATTTATTTGTTCTACGATGTAGGTTATAGAACACTGTAAAGAATAGAACACCTTAACAATTATGATAATCCATTAGGTGAGTCGCGGTGTATGGAAATAGTTTGATATTGAATGCAAGATGACAGAAATATTGCTAAAATAAAAAAACAACGAGTTCACGTTTTTTTTTTTATTTCTATGGAACAGTTGTGCAATAAATTTAAAAGGAAAATTAGGAAATGCTATGTAAAGTATAAATGCACCTACAGCAAGCTTGTGGTTATAATGATAAAGCAGCGGTGTAAAATGTGTTAAGGATATATAGTATAGAAGATAAGTTATAGAGAGCAATTAAAAATTTTTTAATATTGTAAGCAAACTTTTTCAGAATATGTGACCAGGAAAGAGACAGGTTTGACGTAAAACTCTGTTTGGTACAATGTTATGTTATATCTCCATACCTCAATAGCATTTATATTTTTCACTGAGGCACCGATGTCTATAAACCTTAAAAAGCGTAGGCAAGGTCTTTTTTTATATAGCTGTCATTAAATGAAAATATACTCTAAAGGCAAAGAGGAAAGCTTCTGTATATTCAGTTTAAACTCTTCTTAGCACAGATGTTTCAGCTATTATCTGTTGGCACTCTTCAGGGCTAGACTTGCCGAACAATCGCATTACACTTTGATATCTGCAATAACAGTAAAATAAAAAATAATCATCCAGAAATATGTTGAAATTATAGAGTTATGACAGAAATTTCGAATAGAGGCTACAGTATCTCCCAGATCTTGAGAAATCTGATTATAAGGTAACCAGTTATGGAGAGAATATCGAAAGGGAGGCAGAGAATTAGGTGGCGAGATAAGGTGAAGGAATTATATCGAGAGAAGAATCTTGGTGGAAGAGGTTGCCATTGATAGAACATTTTGGAGATTGGCCCTCAGGCAACTGACGGTGAGAAAGAAGAACCAGTTTGCCATTAATTATCACCAGAAGTAACATAGAATCCAAATAGAGCATTGTAAATACTCCGTAAACACATCAATATAGTCAAAGGGACGGGTGTGTCCAAAGCAGGGTTTAACCTTTCAAGGTAATTACCATAGTTTCAGGTAATTTGCATGGTTTTAAGGAACTTTATAAGGTAATTTCGGTTTTACTAGCTTCAAATATAAGGAAGTTGGAAAAATTTTAGGGTAATCTAGGGTAAAAAGCAGCAGCATCTAAGGTAATAGTTACATGATCAAGTTTAAACCGTTGTCGAAATGCTCCAACGATTCTGGAAACTAAAAAAAAAAAAATGTGCTATATCTAAAAATGAAGAAAATAGCTTATAAAAGTGGATCTTTTTTGTGCATCAGAAATGAGGGAACTCGAACCTTCCATCTCCCAGGAAACTGCTTGCGAATGACCGACGATGTCTCGCGCTGGTATTAAGTTCCCGGCCGAGCGTAAAAATCGGCCCAAAAGAGAGAGAAAGAGAAAAAGAGGAAGAAGAAAATATCCCGGATACTTCATCGTAAATTCGGAAAAAGCGGTCGTTGCGGTGTCCATAAAGGGCCAAGTTGTGTGATATCTTTCCGCACTATCGACCTTAGATAAGATTATTACTTGATGATTTACATAATGTAGCCATCTCTGAAATACGGACATTAGCTGTTTAGGCGAAAACAGCCTTTATTCGGTGGCCTGTTTTGGGCAGAATTTTGAGTCCGAACTTATAAGAGAGAGAGAGAGAGAGAGAGAGAGAGAGAGAGAGAGAGAGAGAGTAATATTATGGAATACTTTAAATTTTACCCACACTAATTTTATAATTAATTTTCAGTGCTCAATTTTCAACCGTTTCCTTTCTTTAATTCATAGCCATATGTATGTCATAATAATACTATCTCTCTCTCTCTCTCTCTCTCTCTCTCTCTCTCTCTCTCATATATATATATATATATATATATATATGAGAAGAGAGAGAGAGAGAGAGAGAGAGAGAGAGAAAGTATTATTATGGCATATATTACCTTTTTCCCATCCATAATTGATTTTCATAGCTCAATTATCAACCATTTTCTTTCTTTAATTCATAAGTATGGCATTGTTAATCCAATTTATTTCCTTTTTCTGTATTTTGTATTCATAACACATTTAAAAACAATAATTTAATCCGATCTCTTAACAAATAATAAAAAAAAAAGGAAATTCTTAATGCACCATGTTTATAGTTTCAGTTAAGTATACCTTGATTAGTAATACATTTCAATATTTTCTCATTGTTTAATATATATTTTACTTTATAGAAGTTTTACTGATATTGTTACTTTTTCTTTTAAAGTAAGCTTATGTATTATACGTTATAAATGATTATATTTATAAGTATACCTTTATTTATAATATATTTCAATATCTTCTTGTCGTTTAATATCCATTATTTTACTTTATAGATGTTTTAGTTATATTTTTCCTTTTTTTTTTTTTTTTTTTTTTTTTTTGCTTTAAAGCAACTTTATGTATTTGACGTTATAAATAATTATCTTTTCGAGAATACCTTGATTAATGTTATGTTTCAAAATCATCTTATCGTTTAACATCAGCTATTTTACTTCATAGAAGTTTAACTCATGTTATTACTTCTTTAAAACTACTGTATACATTTAACGTTATAATGATTTTTATAAGTATACCTTGATTAATTATATATTTGAAAAAATTTTTATTGTTTGATATCAGCTATTTTACTTTATCGAAGTGTTACTTGTATTTTTACATTTTGCTTTAGAACAATCTGATGTACTTGACGTTATAAATAATGATCTATATAATGCCTGGAATTTTTTTTTTTTTTTTTTTTTTTTTTTAATCAGAACGGACTTGTTTATTTGACGTTATTCAGAATTCAGATTCATTGAGTATTGCCGGTCTAGCCTGGAATGGAATATATATACCATTCCTATATATCTTTTTTTTTTTTTTTTTATTAATTCCTATTATTTATTAGTTAGTTAGATAGAAACCCAAAGCTAGACTAAAGGCAATACTCTCTATATAGTTTATTAAGGAAAGATCTATATGAATGTGGTTACTGTCCATAAACTATGTTATTACAATTGTTCATTACTTCAGCAGTAGATTATTTATTTCCTTATTTCCTTATATCCTTTCCTCACTGGGCTATTTTTCCCTGTTGGAGATCTTGGGCTTATAGCATCCTTCTTTTACAACTAGGTAATAATAATAATAATAATAATAATAATAATAATAATAATAATAATAATATAGGTTTGCAGTTTGTAGATTTTTAGTAAAGACAAAAGGTATCCGCAACAAATAGTACTGATTTACTGTACAGCATTTAGATCAAACTACTAAATATTTTATATAATAACTCTATTAACGAAGTGATTCTGGATAATTATGCACATATCAGACTTAACAGAAAGTGCAATTTTTCATTTTTTTTTTTTTTTTTTTTTTTTTTCATGAAAGCTTTTTGCTTTGCCTCGTCATACCCGGTGAGGTGTCAAGACCATGCATTCGCTTCAGGAAATTTTAACCTTTGACCTTTTTTAATTACCCCGTTATTAATTTTCAACACGGTTTTCTTTAATTCAATGATTTTGATGAAGAATATTCCAAAATTTAAATTTCGCGTTCCATAAAAATTAAATGAGATCTTAATTATGAATATGAATACCTAACATCATTATCACGAGTTAAAAAAAAAAGAAAAAAATGTATTTCAAATTACCTCCCGCTCAATAAAGAACATTTGTCTGTTTAATGTTAACACCTTTTTTCACACATGCGCAGCATTGAGAGCCTGAGGGTGTATCCATTGTCCCCGCCTCTCGCACACTCAAATGCACTCAAAGCGCATTGAAGCATCTAATGTAAGTGGGAAGGAACCATTTGCCATAAAGAGAAACCGTAGGCCTAAGCCTAAACAACTACCAACAACAACTCCCCCCCCCCCCCTTATTTAATGACGTCCTTTGTTAGCAGTGCCTTCAAAATCGAGTTCAGATATTCGAAACCATTTGAAAGAATAGTCGGAACAGATAGTAACCCCCCCCCCCCCCCCCCCCACACAAAAGAAAAAAAAATGCAAAATATTGTTTGTCGTGGATAGTGTTTAAGTTTTTAGAATAATTTATTGTTAGATTTTTTCCATCGTTTATCTATTTCCTCATTTCCTTTCCTCGCTGGGCCATTTTTCCCTGTTGGAGCCCTTGGGCTTATAACATCTTGCCTTTCCAAATAGAGTTGTACCTTGTCTAGTAATAATAATAATAATAATAATAATAATAATATGATAAGGTGATGTACAATAATAATGCAATTTTAATGGGAAATTTCTTTTTTGATCATTAAAGAATGGAGGCGCGTAAGTGTTGTAAGTGCAGTTCAATTGTCCGTCATCCGTCACTTGAACCAGTCACAGTTGCTGCCGGTAATTCACACGTACTGCATAGGCCTAAAATAATTCTCTTGTGATTTGGTTTTTTAGAAGCCGTTCCCACGGGTGCTGAATGGGGATGGGATGTCTTTGTCCAAAACGAATTAAGATTTCCCAGCTGTTTATTCATCTATTTCTAATACACAGAAAAAAAGGGTGTTTTAGGTTGTCTAAAATTCATGTTAGCTTTGTTTATTTATTTTCTAAAATGCATTTCGAAGTTGTAGTTTTAGATTGTCTCTGTCCAAAACGAATTAAGATTTTCCAGCTGTTTATTCATCTATTTCCAATATACAGAAAAAAAAGGCGTTTTGGATTTTCTAAAATTCATGTTAGCTGTGTTTATTTATTTTCTAAGATATATTTCGAAGTTATAGTTTTAGATGTCTTTGTCAAAAACGAATTAAGATTTTCCAGCTGTTTAGTCATCTCGTTTTCCAATATGCAGAAAAAAGGGCGTTTTAGATTGTCTAAAATTCATGTTTGTTGTGTTTATGTATTTTCTAAAATACATTTCGAAGTTATAGTTTTAGACATGTTTGTCCAAAACGAATTAAGATTTTCCAGCTGTTTATTCATCTCGTTTTCCAATATGCAGGAAAAAGGGCGTTTTAGATTGTCTAAAATTCATGTTTGTTGTGTTTATGTATTTTCTAAAATACATTTCGAAGTTATAGTTTTAGATGTGTTTGTCCAAAACGAATTACGATTTTCCAGCTGTTTATTCATCTCTTTTTCCAATAGGCAGGAAAAAAGGAGTTTTGGATTTTCTAAAATTCATGTTAGCTGTGTTTATTTATTTTCTAAGATATATTTCGAAGTTATAGTTTTAGATATCTTTGTCAAAAACGAATTAAGATTTTCCAGCTGTTTAGTCATCTCTTTTTCCAATATGCAGAAAAAATGGCGTTTTAGATTGTCTAAAATTCATGTTTGTTGTGTTTATGTATTTTCTAAAATACATTTCGAAGTTATAGTTTTAGACGTGTTTGTCCAAAACGAATTAAGATTTTCCAGCTGTTTATTCATCTCGTTTTCCAATATGCAGAAAAAAGGGCGTTTTAGATTGTCTAAAATTCATGTTTGTTGTGTTTATGTATTTTCTAAAATACATTTCGAAGTTATAGTTTTAGATGTCTTTGTCAAAAACGAATTAAGATTTTCCAGCTGTTTAGTCATCTCTTTTTCCAATATGCAGAAAAAAGGGCGTTTTAGATTGTCTAAAATTCATGTTTGTTGTGTTTATGTATTTTCTAAAATACATTTTGAAGTTATAATTTTAGATGTCTTTGTCAAAAACGAATTAAGATTTTACCAGCTGTTTATTCATCTCGTTTTCCAATATGCAGAAAAAAATTGCGTTTTAGATTGTTTAAAATTCATGTTTGTTGTGTTTATGTATTTTCTAAAATATATTTTGAAGTTATAGTTTTAGACGTGCTTGTCCAAAACGAATTAAGATTTTCCAGCTGTTTAGTCATCTCTTTTTCCAATATGCAGAAAAAGGGCGTTTTAGATTGTCTAAAATTCATGTTTGTTGTGTTTATGTATTTTCTAAAATACATTTCGAAGTTATAGTTTTAGACGTGTTTGTCCAAAACGAATTAAGATTTTCCAGCTGTTTGTTCATATCTTTTTACAATATGGAGGAAAAAGGCGTTTTGGATTTTCTAAAATTCATGTTTATTGTGTTTATTCATTTTCTAAAATGCATTTTTAAGTTATAGTTTTAGATTGTCTTTGTCCAAAACGAATTCAGATTTTCCAGCTGTTTATTCATCTCGTTTTCCAATACGCAGAAAAAAGGGCGTTTTGGATTGTCTAAACTTCATGTCAGCTATGTTTTAGTTTATATAACCTTAAATAGATTTTGAAGTTACAGTTTTAGATTGCCTGAAAATTCATTTCGGCTGGGTTTAGTTTGTATTTGCTAAAATAGGTTTCGAAATTACAGTTTTAGGTTATCTGAAAATTTATTTAAGGAGGGTTTAGTATATATCCTCTAAAATAGATTTAAAAAATACAGTTTTAAATTGCCTGAAAATTAATTTCAGCTGCGATTATATATTTTCTAAAATAGATTTCGAAGTTACAGTTTTAGATGATTAGAAAATTCATTTTGGCTTGGTTAAGTTTAAATTCTCTAAAATAGATTTCAAAAGTACAGTTTTAGATTGTTTGACAATAAAATTCAGCTTAGATTATATATTTTCCAAAATAGATTTCGAAGTTACAGTTTTAGATTATCTGAAAATTCATATCAGCTGGGTTTAGTTTATTTTCTCTAAAATACATTTCGAAGTTGCAATTTTAGATTGTCTCAAAATTCATTTCACATGGATTTCGAATATTTTTTCCAAACTTGATTTCAAAAATACAGTTTTAGATTATTT
>NC_090731.1:23926280-23936280 GCF_036898095.1 Palaemon carinicauda | reverse complement strand
TTCGACCTGGCCTTTCATTAGAAGGGG
This sequence comes from Palaemon carinicauda, assembly GCF_036898095.1. Lineage (NCBI taxonomy): Eukaryota > Metazoa > Arthropoda > Malacostraca > Decapoda > Palaemonidae > Palaemon > Palaemon carinicauda. The sequence goes on along the minus strand of NC_090731.1, from coordinate 23,936,253 downwards.
CTAGCGTTCGATCCCAAGTATGAGGTAGAAATATATATATGTATATAAATATATATATATATATATATATATATATATTTATATTTATATACATATACAGTACATGCATACGTATAATGTATATATATATAATATATATATATGTATATATAAATATATATATATATATATGTGTGTGTGTGTGTGTGTGTGTACGTATATATGTATATTTATATATATATATATATACTATATACCGTATATATATATATATATATATATACATGTATATATTGATATACATATATATTTATATATTTTCATGTTATATATATATATACATATATATTTATATATATACATGCATACGTATAATGTATATACTGTACTATATACATACATATACACACAAATATATATATATATTTAATATATATATATATGTTTGTGTGCGTGTGTGTACATATATATTAAGTGAATATTTCAACCTTTAATTTTTTCTTTGAAGTTTGATACTTTTACAAGGCATGAAATGTGCTGTTTTCTTGGATTTTTTCGTTATTTCATAGTGGAATATTTAATCACTTCAAAATATTAAAAAGAAAACCTAAAATTAAATTATATGTTTTTAACTAAAATATCAAAGCATAGGGATGATAAGTCAAGGATCTCATTTAATTATCAATATATTATACTTTCTCATTCATTTTTATTATCCATTACAATATTGCTAAAGATAATGTATTCATGACGTTTTTTTAACTTATCCCTCCACTGTTTTCAGACTTAATCTGCTTATCATATTTTTTTCTTAAGCACAAAATCCTTCTCTTTCTCCCTCTCTCTTCATTTATTTTTTCTTCACAGCTAATGGTTGTGGTGAGCCGCTTCGGTAGGAAGCCCCCAGCATGGGGTCGAATTTGCTCTTGGGTTTTCGTAATCACTTTAATGGGAAGAAAGAATGGGTGAGGATGGGGAATTAGCACTTATTTTATTATTATTATTATTATTATTATTATTATTATTATTATATTATTATTATTTCTATTATTAATTTATTAATATTATATTTCATAATTATTATTATTAATATCATTTTTATTATCATTATTATTATTATTATTATTATTATTATTATTATTATTATTATTATTAATATCATTTTTATATTATTATTATTATTATTTTTATTATTATTATTATTATTATTATTATTGAACGTATTTTAAAAGAAATAACTCTAAATTTCTGAAAATGATTCTAAACAAAGAATGCTCAAGTTAAGCTAATGTAAAGTGCTGAAGGAGAGATTACAAAAGGAAAAAGGGGATTACAGAGGCTTTGACTTAACTGTATTATGAAATACTTTGGATTTGTATTTAATGAAGCTGAACTTTTAGTGTATGTGAGCTGATGTTATATAATAGAAATTCTTTTGAAAAGTGTTGTGGAAGGAGCAGTTTAGAATTGAGTTAAATATATTTATGATGATGAAAATGTATAATTTGTGCCAAGTGACTATGCTATGGAATAAGGAATATTAAACTATGTTAGAACTATTCTACTGATAGCTCCAGCCAAATAATAATAATAATAATAATAATAATAATAATAATAATAATATAATAATAATAATAATAATAAATAATAATAATAAAAAGTAATAATAATAATAATAATAATAATAATAAAAATGAAATTGTCACTAATATCTTAATGATAATGTCATTATTAGCGTTGTTACTATCATGTTTCTAAATGAAAAGGTTTACAAGAAAAATTAATGTTTTAAGGTAATAAAAAAAAATCTATATATGATAAACAATCGCTAAACGAACAAATCGAAACAGAATACAATCATATCAATAAAAACACATGCTTGACAGATCATAGAGAATCGCTTTAGATAAAGAATAAAAGATAAGCTGAAAAGAGAGGAGTGAAGATACTATAAAATATGAGACCAGAAATGGGTTTTCTTTTAGCTCATAACACTAAAAGCTGAACCTTGTGACTCTAAAGACACTCTTTATGGCTAGGGCTCGATAAGTTGCACACTGAGAGAGAGAGAGAGAGAGAGAGAGAGAGAGGAGAATGGGTAATATAAGGTCCTAGAGAAAGTAAATAAAGGGTAAGAGAAACAAAGAGGAATAAAGGCGAAATGGAAGCTAACAGAAAATGTAAGAAGAAAACAGAATTATAATGACAGAATCACTAGAAAACACACCTCAACCATACCTTCAACAATTACCTATCCATTTCATCCTTCGCATATATCTCCTTATTTCTCACCTTTCGGTTTTTCATATGGCAAACTACTACACAAACAACTCATACTACAGCCTCCAGCTGGGGCTTTCATTTGCATTGACCATCACACTTTAAGGTTATGGTGCCCTAGTGTAACGTCCTTGCCTGGTGATCGCCAGACTGGGGTTCGAGTCCCACTCAAATTCGTTACTTCCTTGGTCGCTGCACCTCACCATTCTAGTGAGCTAAGGATGGGTGCATTGGGGGAGCTTATAGGTCTACCTGCGGAGTCATCAGCAACCATTGCCTGGTTCTCCCAAGTCCTAGCTAGGGTGGAGAGGGGGCTTGGGCGCTTATCCGATGTACAGTATATATGGTCAGTCTTTAGGGCATTGTCCTGCTTGCTAAGGCAATGTCACTGTCCCTTGCTTCTGCCATTCATGAGCAGCCTTTAAAACCTTTAAACATCCACACTTTACTGCAATAGAGGTGAGTGGTTCCAACCATGGGTTTCAACACACTCTAGCTTTCTTCTCAGTCTTTTAGATACTATCTGCTACCCTTCTTGCATCATGTTTTCTGCGACTTGCATCTTCTTTCTTCATATAGGGAGAAGAAATTTTTTTTTATCAGGCCAAACGCCAGAAGAGGTATCTCCTTTTCTACTCTTTTTTTTTTTTTTTTTTTTTTTTTTATATATTCATTAATGTATGTCTATTTATTTGTGAGCAACTTTACATAAAAACTACGGTACCGATTTTGGCCAAACTTGTTAACCATCTTGGGATAACCCAAGGATGAATCTGTAACATTTTGGTTAAGTACATCAAGAGCAAGCGCTCATCAGCAGTAAATGGCAAACTTTTTTGTTAATGTATTTATTTGTTTGTGACCAACATAACGCAAAAAACTACGGAACCAATTTCATCTAAACTTGGTGGACATGTGGGATATGACCCAACGACTGATCCATTAGATTTTGAAATAAATATATCGAAGTACAAGACTGCTTGAAGTGGCAAAGCCATGTTATCTTCTGAATGCCCTTCTAGTTTTCATTTGTGTTCATCGAAATATACTGTATATATTCTCGTCCAAATCCTTCAAAAGAAATCTCCACAACTCTCTTTGTAGGTCCGTCTTTAATCAGCTGCATCTCGTTGGAGGATACTATATATGGAATTACATTAGCTTTTAAGTCTCCAGGAATATTGGATTTCTTTGGTCAGTAAGTTCTTGTGTCTATTGAACCTGACCTCTTCACACTACACTCATGCATGAAATGCTTGTGTTTGCCCACATAGCGCATGCGTTTATGGAGATATCGTATTAGGTTTCACGGTTTTACATCACTGATATGAATAAATATCAAATTGTTTTCTTTAATAGCATGCTAAACAGCCTACGCTTATAGCTCGATCTGCTTGTCAAAAGATGTTGTATTACCAAAATCAAGTGAAAGGTAATAAACGCCTTTCATTGTAACTTTGAAAAAAACAATATTTTGCTTATGTTAATGATTATTAAATATTTTAATCTTTTCAATCCATTCCAATCTTCACTGATATCCATTAAATGTTTGCCGTTTAGAACAATACTTTTCCATCAAATTGAATTAATTTTGTAATCTACTACCCTCGTCAAACACAGTGAAACAGGGACAAGTATTCAAACATTTGCTATTCATGATGTGACTTTATGTGTAATCCTGCGCAATTTTACGTTCATTTGTGAGGGATGGCATTTTAACACATGTCAACTTGCATTTATAAAAACTTCATTACCTGTTCCAATTGGTGGATGAATGTCTTCTTCCCTGCCACCGTTATCCCTTGATTAAGGGGTCGGGTTGCCTGATGCACCACTCTCCTATTGCCTGCTACCAAAGGCATCCTCTTCCACCAAACCTCCTCTCTCCATTTCATCCTTCGTCTTCGCCATCTTATTCTCACCCTCCCTCTTGATCTTCCCTCCTTAAAAGTTTCCTCCCAAGCCCTCCTTACTCCTCACTCCTCGGCGTCAATGACCTAGATGTCAGGATACCAGAAAACCTTAAGTCAATCAATCAATCAAAATCTCCTCACTCCCTCCCCATCATCCATCCTCAGCACTTGTCCACACCATCTCACTCGACTCGTGACACTCTTATTACCTCTGCAATCTTTACTAGGCCTGCCATACTTATTTCAACCTTTTCCATTCTTTCAAGCAGTGATATTCCCACAATCCACTGAAGGACAAGGGTCTTAGACATGTCCTTATTCCTGTCTGGGTTTGGCAATTTTCATCACCATGCTGGCCACCATGGATTGGTGATGGTGGGAAACTTTAATCTGATCGATCACAGCAAACCAGCCTAGTATGGATTGCCCTGATTATTGCAGCTTTGTCGATCATGGTGGAACACAAACCCTTCTACCACTTTAAGGTGTCTACACTCAGAAAGGAATATATACATACGTATACGTATATATATATATATATAATATATATGTGTGTGTGTGTGTTTGTGTGATGTGTGTGTGTTTGTGTGTGTGTGTGTGTATTATACTGTACTTATGAACGCGCCCCATCAAAAGTGACCGCTAAATATTTATATAGATACGGAAAAACATACACAACCCCCTCTCACCAGGGTATGACTATTCCTATCCCCCTACCTGAGGGACGGGCAGACCTTAGCGTGACCTGGAAGCAATATAGAGCCATTTACTTGTTCTCTATTTAATAGGGAAAATTAATGTTTCGTAGTTTTACTATATGTTTTCACACCACGTTTTAAAATTTGATTCTGAACGCCTCCATAACTTAAAATATTGAAAAATAAGACTGAAAGACGTATAAGCAACTGTAATAATGGAATCTCTTTCAGCAATTCAAGTGAACTCAGAAGCAATAAAGATTTTTGGAGCTTTGTGAAGCTCAGGAAGCACAAATGCCATTTGCATGAAATTTCTTTCATAACCGCGTTACAACACGACCTGTTTTGTACGTTCTCATATGGTGAAAATTTCGTTGTCTGTCCTCAGAAAGAGGTATTTTCATACCTAAAAGAAAGTAAATAATTAATAGTAAATTCTAAATGAAAAAAATCCTTTTGACTTTCCTATTGTCATTGAGTTTCTAGACTAAATGAATCGATGTAGGACTACTGTATATATAGATATTTGAAAAGTTTGACTTTTCTCTGCGAATTCAAATCAGTCTTCACTTACCTGACCCATCCTTCTTCCGTAAAATTTCTCTCTCTCTCTCTCTCTCTCTCTCTCTCTCTCTCTCTCTCTCTCTCTGCATCCGAGTTGCTACCAAGAAGGTATTCCATTCCCTGTAATGATTTCCTATCTAACATCAAGAAATTTTCTTGAAATAAATGACAACAGCACTGGGATAGTCTAGAAGGTAATAACATGAGAGAAGTAACAAATGTCATATCTCCTTGGAGGTATAACATGATGCCCCGAAAATGGGAGACTTCTCTTTGTCGTCTCCGTATTGGTCACACTCGGTTGACACAATCACCAATCGTATTGCGACGACTGTTTAGTACCTTTAACAGTGAGGCTATTATTGACCGAATGCCCCATTATGATAACTTAAGAAATAGATATCTGTTTGAGGCTCGAGGTGAGGATGGCAGGTTTATACTTGCCAAGATTCTTGGACATGATGTGTCAAAGAAGGAAAGAAATGATATAGCACCATATATATATATATATATATATATATATATATTTGATGCTATAGCATGTCTTCTTCCTTCTCTGATCCCCTTAACTCAGGGATTGGCATACCACCCACCCACATCCCTCCACCCCCATTCCCTGTCTCTCTCCCTTCCCCTCCCCCATTTCTTTCCTTTTCCCCAAAATCAAATCTTTTAGCCAACGACGCCTATTTCCACCCCAGGTTTTGCGCGAGAATACAATTGTATTTCGCAACCCATTGCGCTGATGGCTTTTGTAAATCAATTCGTTTCACTTCGCTATTCATTCTCGGTGTTTCTGAAAGTGACTGTGGGATGTGGAGCGGCTAGCCTACACATTGCATACATTCTCTCTCTCTCTCTCTCTCTCTCTCTCTCTCTCTCTCTCTCTCTCTCAAAGGATGGAATTCTGTTATTGTTGTTGCTCAGGTAATTATTTTTTTCGCTGCTGCTGTTGAACTTTTGTTTTGTTGTCTTGCTGTCTCCTCCTTTATGCAGCTCTCTAGATGGCTGGCTTTCTTCTCTCTCTCTCTCTCCTCTCTCTCTCTCTCTCTCTTAAATGGATGGAATTCTGTTATTGTTGTTGCCTAGTAATTATTTTTTTCACTGCTATTGAATTGTTTGTGTGTCTCTTCCTTTATGCAGCTCTCTAGTTGGCTGGCATAGTTCTCTCTCTCTCTCTCTCTCTCTCTCTCTCTCTCTCTCTCTCTCTCTCTTTCTCAACGCTGCTGTTACTATTGCTTTATCTCGGTTTTGTTCTTTATTCACTCTTGTTGAATTTCTTTAGAGAAGTCTTTCAGTTGCCAAGAAGCCGTCGCGTTTGTTTAATTTCCTAATTTTACTTTTGAAAAATAATTATCTCATCTACTCAAATATAAACAGTAACATCTCAAGTAATAACCTACTGGAAGCCTACCTTCCTGGCGATCGACATTCTTGCGTTCAACTCGATTGTTTCTTTAGTGTCTGCAACCTCACCATCCTTGTGAGCTAAGGATGGGGGTGTTTGGGGGAGCCTATAGGTCCATCTGTTGAGTCATCATCAGCCATTGTCTGGCCCTCCTTGGTCCTAGCTTGGGTGGATAGGGGCTTGGCGCTAATCATATGAATATATGGTCAGTCTCTAGGGCATTTTGCTGCTTGATAGGGCAATGTCACTGTCCCTTGCCTCTTCCATGCATGAAAGGCCTTTAAACCTTTAAACCTTTAGTGTCTGCAACCTCACCATCCTAGTGAGCTAAGGTTGGGGGTGTTTGGAAGAGCCTATAGGTCTACCTGCTGCGTTATCAGCAGCCATTGCCTGACCCTCCCTGGTCTCAGCTTGGTTAGAGAGGAGACTTGGTTCGCTGATCATATGTATATATGGTCAGTCTCTATGGAATTGTCGTGCTAGGTAGAGCAATGTCACTGCCTCTTACCCTCTGCCATTCATAATGGACATTAAACCTCTAAATGGCGGAAAATATCTGTTGAATAAAGGTATCTGAAATAAACGTTCCATAACGTCCTAATATCTTTGATGTACAGTTGAACACTGTAATTCTTGCCCAATTAACTCTGAGGAAGTGCACCATGTTACACCTTTACTGTACTGCAAGTAATCAAACAAGTAATATAAGGAGATATGACAGTGGTGGTGGGCAGGATACACACAGAACTGGCTGTGCAGTAAGGTGTAACGGGGTACATTTACTCAGAAAGAGATGTGCCAGGAATTCCTATGAACAACTGTACTTCATAAGAACAACAATCGTTGGAATTTTCAACTCGTTCCACCGTAGAATAGTAGAAATCCAGATCGCTATAATTTGAAATAGTAACGAGAGTTTAACAGCTGCAGAAAAGGTTAAATATTTTTATCAAAATATCATGAATAGTGTTAAGAATGATAATACTTGCAATAGGTATATTTTTCTTGTCAATAAACTAAATGAGAGAGAGAGAGAGAGAAGAGAGAGAGAGAGAGAGAGAGAGAGAGAGATTTAACAGTTTAACATAGGTTCAATAGATATCTTTTACTGTCTATGAACTAAACAAATCAAGGTCTGAGAGAGAGAGAGAGAGAGAGAGAGAGGAGTAGAGAGAGAGAGAGAGAGAGAGAGAGAGAGAGCCACTCTATTGTTCATTGAAAGGTAAATGAACAATATTGAAAAAATAACTGAGTAATCATCAAATGAACGCAATTAAACTCTGGAATTGAAGTCTTTAAAAATTAAGTATTTTAGGTGAAAAGAGTGAAGAAAATTACCAAATATACAACAATAATTTCACAATAAAATAAGAAATTCCTAAATAATCATTAAAGTCTACATTGAAAAGAGTCAAATAGACCTCTTTAGCATTCATAGGGTTATCTTATGGCCAGCAATTTATCTCCCTTAAAAGGTTGCTGTAAATCTTATGGGTAATAATTTCTGACGTTGAGCCTTCCAGAACTTAATAAGAGGAATCATTTGATAAAAGTAATGAAAATAAAGATATATATATATATATATATATATAATATTATATATATATATATATATATACATATTTATAAGTATATATATATATATATATATACTGTATATACAATATACACACACACACACACACACATATATATATATATATACAATATACACACACACACACATATATATATATATATATATGTTTACATATATATATATATATATATATGTGTGTGTGTGTGTGTGTGTGTGTGTGATTGTGTTTGTGTGTGTGTGTGGGGCGGGGTATATAATTTCAGAAAGAGGATAGATAACTAGACAGGACAATAATTTCAGTTTATCTTTCAGATTTCCACTAAAGTAAGTGATAAATCAATATATCAAGATGAAAGATTATTATTTAAAAGAAAAGGCGAAAATATAAGGAAATAAAGAGAAACGAAAAAAGAGGAAACAGTTTGCGGTCAATGATTTGAAATCGATTTCCCATCAGCATTTGTTGACTTGACAAACCATCCCTCACCCCTCACCCCTCACCCCTCACTCCTCACCCCTCGCCACTATAACCACTAAAAAAAAGGTAGGCGAGGGAGAGAATAGGCAGTACAGATTGAAAAACTTCACAAGAGACATAAACTACGAAAAGGGAAGAATGTAAGCCACGAAAATGGAAATATTTTACCAGAATTGTTGGTATTTTGTCGACTCCTGACCATACATTGACGACAATGTATTCCCGAAGAACCTCCCATTTTCTGTTTTTATAGTCTCTCTCTCTCTCTCTCTCTCTCTCTCTCTCTCTCTCTCTCTCATTGCTGAGTCGATTTCACGATTAAGATACAATTTGTTATAAATCATAGTTTACTCCATATTGTGATCAGTATCTTTTTGAGAATTATAATATCTAGTTGTTGTCTAACTTTTCCATAAAAAAGATACGCTTTTACTTCAACAGTAAGTTCAGCTTATCCATATATACAGTAAATTTAAGAACTACGTTTCCAATAATTCGAGAATTTTTTTTTCTTTTTTTTTTAGTTTACTCAAAGATGGTCATACCGATCTTGTAGAGTTTTTTGTTTCGAATTATTATTATTTATTTATTTTTTTTTAAACTACATACAATATTTTGATGTTCCTCTTCAACTAGTAATTTTGAAGCCCAATGTTCATGCAGCAATTTTGATTTCATCGCAGATTCTCGGGGATTTTAATGTACATGCATTTGATACCGTTGAGAAAATAATGACTGGTGGTAGCAATTTAAAGTAGGGATATTTGGATAACTAATTGGTTGATGATAATTTATAAAATGGCTAGGATTTGAGGAATTATTTTGACTAAGAATGGTTATGCCTGATCTAGATAGGATATGAGTATGTAAGGTAATGGAAGGTAATCATTGATTAGTGATTTTACTCCCACCAGAATTCGAACCTGAACCTCAGAGTCCTAAAAAACTGAAATTTACCTCTGAGGATGGTTAAGGATAATGATAGTTTTTTTTTTTTTTTATCTCTGAGGCGTAGGTTCGTATCCTGGTTCGGCAGAACAGATCTTATTCCCAAGACAGATTTAATGTTCGATA
>NC_090731.1:23911280-23921280 GCF_036898095.1 Palaemon carinicauda | reverse complement strand
TGCGGTAGAATTTTAATCTGAAAAACTAGTGAATATTGTAGTTTACAGACCCCCAAATACTAAGGAGTTTGACATAATAATAGAAAAAATAGATGATATATGTAGAAACCATAAAGACTGGAATATACTCCTATCCGGAGATTTTAACTTTCCTTTCGTGGATTGGAAAGAACGGATAGAAGAAAGTGGTTGTATGTATACATATAAAAAAAGAGAGTAATAGTAGCGCAGAAGATAAGAGGCAATTTGAAAAGCTTCAAGATATGCTATTAGAACATAACATGCAACAAATAAACCACATTCCAACAAGAAAGGAAAATGTCCTAGATCTAGCATTTGTGAATGAGGTGAATTATATTAAAGAAATAATAGTGTATAACACGGGAATTTCAGTCCATAATGTCATAGAATTAATAGTCCATTCCAAAGCAAGTGATCACAGAATTAATCAAAGCACAAAACGTTGGGAAGGATATGGAAAATATAATTTTTATAGTAAGAATATAAAATGGTCAGAAATAAATGAAGAACTGAATAAAGAATGGAAAAATGTGTTTGTAAGTGATAATATACAGGTAAATACGGACATACTGTACAAAATACTGGAGAAAAATTGTTGAAAAATATGTACCGAAGAAAAACAATAAACAAAAGATATGCATACCAAGAGAAAGAAGGATTTTATTTCAGAAAATTAGAAAGTGGAAGAAAAATCTTGCAAAAGAAAAAAAATGTGTGGAAAATGATGAAAATAAAATGTAAGATAGAAAATGCAGAACAAAAGATTATACAGTCAAACGAAAATGAAAAAAGGGACTTAGAAGAAAGGACACTTCAAAATATAAAAAAAAAAAAAAAACCCTAAAGTATTTTACTCCTATGCAAAAAAAGATGAATAAAGGGAGATTAGAAATAGGCCCTCTAAGAATTGAAGGACGGCTAACGAATGAAAAAAAGGAAATATGCAACATATTAGCAGAAAAATATAAGAATGAGTTCACGCCAAAAATTGCGAATGAGAATAATGAAACAGAAATGAGAGAAGAAAATGTTGAATATCTAACGGATATAGATATTAATGAAGCAGATATTGTCAAGGCTATAAATAAAATTAAAAATGGATCAGCAGCCGGACTAGATGGAGTTCCAGCGATTTTGTTAAAAAAAATGCAAACACTATCGCGAAGCCGCTTGCAATACTGCTAAGACAAAGTGTAGATATGAGCGAGATATATGTTAAACATAAATTAGCTTATATAACCCCTATCTTCAAAAGTGGATCAAGACTATAGAGGCAAGCAATTATAGACCTGTTTAGTCTAACATCACATATTATGAAAGTGTATGAGAGGGTAATAAAAAAGAAAATAATGGATCATTTGGTTAAAAATAATTTGTTTAATATAGGTCAACACGGTTTTGTGCCCGGAAAAAGTACACAAACCCAACTGATAGCACACTATGAAAACATATACAAAAATATGATAAATGAAAAAGACACAGATGTGATCTATCTACATTTTGCAAAAGCCTTTGACAAGGTAGACCATAATATATTAGAGAAAAAAATGAGAAAGCATAATATTGTGGGAAAGATAGGAAAATGGGTAAAAGAATTCCTGCAAAACAGAAAACAGATAGTGGTTGCAAATGACGAGAAATCGGATGAAGCTCAGGTAATATCTGGCGTGCTACAAGGTACAGTATTATCTGCACTGCTGTTTGTTATTATGATCTCAGACATAGACTGTGATGTTGAAAACTCTGAAGTGAGAGGTTTCACCGATGACACAAGAATAAGTAGAGAAATTACTTGTGATGAAGATAGGAACTCCCTACAAAGAGATCTAAACAAAATATATGAATGGGCGGAGATAAATAGGATGGTATTTAACTCCGATAAATTCGAATCAATGAATTATGGAAACAGAGAAGGAATGGTATATGCATATAAGGGACCTAATAACGAGACAATCACAAACAAGGAAGCAATTAAAGACCTTGGTGTAATGTTAAATAGGAATATGTTATGCAACGACCAAATAGAAACTCTGTTGGCTAAATGTAAAGCAAAAATTGGAATGTTATTCAGACACTTTAAAACAAGAAAAGCTGAACACATGATTATGCTTTACAAAACTTATGTACGTAGTACACTCGAGTACTGCAATGTGATATGGTACCCACACTACCAAAGGATATTGCACAAATAGAGAGTGTACAAAGGTCCTATACTGCTAGAATAGAAGAAGTTAAGGACCTTGACTACTGGGAAAGACTGAAATTTTTAAAACTATACAGTCTAGAAAGGAGAAGAGAACGCTACATGATAATACAAGCATGGAAGCAAATAGAAGGAATTACTGAAAACATCATGGAGCTAAAAATATCAGAAAGAGCAAGCCGAGGTAGATTAATAGTGCCAAAAAATATACCAGGAAAACTAAGGAAGGCGCACAGGACATTAATCCACTACGCACCAGCATCGATAATGCAGCGACTATTTAATGTGCTGCCAGCTCATCTAAGAAACATATCAGGAGTGAGCGTAGATGTGTTTAAGAATAAGCTCGATAAATACGTAAGATGCATCCCAGACCATCCAAGACTGGAAGATGCAAAATACACCGGAAGATGCATTAGCAACTCTCTGGTGGATATACGAGGTGCCTCACACTGAGGGACCTGGGGGAACTCGAACAAAAAAATAAGGTAAGGCTCTCTCTCTCTCTCTCTCTCTCTCTCTCTCTCTCTCTCTCTCTTAGTAATCCGAGCGGTTTGAATTTGTCTCTTGGATTGGCCCCGTTCACTACAGTATGCTTGTTCATCTAAACAGTCTTTAAGGTACTTAGCTGTTAGCTAACCATTCTAGATTACAGCTACAGCAAAAGAAGAGAAAATAGAAAGAGAAAAAAATTACATGTGAGCCTCTGTGGTTGTATAAAGAAATATTTTATCAAAATGGGAATACCTCAACGAGGTAATCCTCTTCACTAGATGAAACCCTTCAAAAGATATTCATTAAATCTCTCTCTCTCTCTCTCTCTCTCTCTCTCTCTCTCTCTCTCAGATTGCCCGCACCCTTTCTAAGTTAGGAGGAAAATTTTCGTCCTATATCTAGGGAAGGATTCACGTATCACAGATTTTTACAATAGGTGGAGAAAATTAGATCTTCTTTTTCGAAATAAAGCAGAGAGCTCAGGTCAGAAAATGTCCCGGTCCTTTTTTTCCATGGTATCCTTACTCACATTCTTTATTGGCACTTTTTCCTTACTATCCTTTTTCCTTTGATTTTATTTTTCATATAAGCCGAACTGAATAAGATCTAGATAATTATTAACAAGGTTAAAGTGAATTAGGCTTTCAATGGCTTAGTTTGATTTAATTTTCATATAAACCAAAGTGAATAAGCTGAAGATAATTATTAACAAGGTGAATAGGAATTGGACTTTTAGTGACTTAGCTGGATTTTATTTTCAAATTAAACCAAACTGAATAAGATCCAGGTAATTATTGACAAAGTGAATTTAAGTTGGACTTTAAATGACTTGGTTTGATTTTATATTCCATATAAACCAAAATGAATAAGGTGAAGTTAATTATTAACAAGGTGAAAGGGAATAGGACTTTTAATGACTTAGTTTGATTTTATTTTCCATATAAACCAAACTGAACGAGAAGAAAATAATTATTAACAAGGTGAATTTAAGTTGGACTTTTAAAGATTTGGTTTGATTTTATTTTCCATATAAAGCGAATTGAATAAGATCAAGATAATTATTAACAAGGTTAATATAAGTTGGACTTTCAGTGACTTATAGTTTCATTTTATTTTCAAATTAAACCAATCTGAATAAGATCAAGATAATTATCAACAAGGTAAATGTGAATTGGATTTTCAGTAACTTAGTTTGGTTTTATTTTCCATATAAACCAATCTGAATAAGATCAAGATAATTATCAACAAGGTAAATGTGAATTGGATTTTCAGTAACTTAGTTTGGTTTTATTTTCCATATAAACCAAAGTGAATAACCTCAAGGTAATTATCAACAAGGTGCATTTTATATGCTTTCAATGACTTAGTTTTGAATGAGTATAGAATAAGTGATGTACAGTTTTAATGCCAAAAAAAAAGAAATAGTGGATAGAATGTAAAACATGAAATAATAATCAGAGTCCAATCCTCATAACTATGTGGACGACAATGCCAAATACCACTGAATAATGGCGCCATATTTTTCATAATTAGTTTTGGAGAATTTAATTTCAATCTAGTCAAAAAGGGACTATTTACATTCACGAGAAAGAAATGATATTACGCAATATGATAATTTGAATTTTTAGTGGCATAACTTTTGAAATATTTTCGGCCACGCTTTTGTTATTGCATGTTTATTAAAATACACGAATTGTTATGAACGAATATTTCACAGTTTTTAGAGATACAGTACTTGCATTTTCGCCTAATGAAATAAATGAGTCTACCTGAAATGGTATTAATGATCAACAAATGTTTATTTGCGTTTATTTGTATATTTGAGGAAAATCAATGTGGAAAGCGTGTAACATATGCATTACTCTATTTGAATATGTAAAGTTACTGGAGATTGTATCACGCAGAGTAACATATTGTGTAATTATCCTTGACCGGTTTTTAAATCATGTTTACGATATGAACCTATTTTATTAAAAAAAGGAAAAAAAGAAAAAAACTGTAGAATGAAATTCCATAGAATTGAAATGTAATCCATGGAATTGGAATGTAATTCCATTGAACTTTAATGTAATTCCATTGAACTTGAATGTAATTACGTAGACCTGGAATGTAATTCTGTAGAATTGAGTAGAATTTAATTCTATCAAACTGGAAGATACTTCCATGAAATTGAGTGGAATCTCATCAAATTGGAATGTAATTCTATTGAACTACAATGTAATGCTATCAAACTGTAATGTAATTTCATCGAGCTGAGATGTAATTCCATCGAACCTGAATGTAATTCCATCGAACTCGAGTGCAATTTCATCGAACTGCAATGTAATTCCATCGAACTGCAATGTAATTCCACAGAAATGAAATGTAATTCCATCGAACTATGGCCTGAATTACACGGTAACCACGGAGACAAAAACTGCTCTACTGTAGTTCGTTTGCATTTATTCCAAAAGATAATTCAACCAAACACAGTTTTCCCTTAATTTTGCAAATTGGAATATTCAAATTGTTCCTGATGAAGCATTGTTGGTGTCCATAGTATATTCACAAATATATCCAAATTAGGAATAGGAATTTCGTTGCTGATAATCCGCAAAGAATACTAACTCCAAAAATTAAATGAACTATAAGTAGAGAAACAGAAAATAAACAGAAAATCTCGTTTTCCTTCAGGAAGATTGTTAAAGAGAAATAAGAATTATAAGGTAGTGGTTGCTCTCTTCAATTCGGTTGCTCTCTTCAATTTGGCTGCACTCTTCAATTCGGTTTCGGTTGCTCTCTTCAATTCGGCTGCTCTCTTCAATTCGGTTGCTCTCTTCAATTCGGCTGCACTCTTCAATTCGGTTGCTCTCTTCAATTCGGCTGCACTCTTCAATTCGGTTTCGGTTGCTCTCTTCAATTCGGCTGCTCTCTTCAATTCGGTTGCTCTCTTCAATTCTGCATCGCTGCATTGCAATTTTCACCAATAAGTTTCAATTATGGAAACAATTGATTATTATGAAATTTCAACGGCATTCTCTCTAAAAACTTAACTTGTTAACGGAAAAAGGGATGTGTGAACATTTACGTTTCTTTAATTACTATCTATGCATCAAATAACTTAAAATATCTCTCCTCTCTCTCTCTTCTCTCCGCTCTCTATCCTCTCTCTCTCTTCTATATATACCTCTCAAAATAAGATCTATGTAATCGAAAACTTATCATACCCTCTCTCTCTCTCTCTCTCTCTCTCTCTCTCTCTCTCTCTTCTATATATACCTCTCAAAATAAGATCTATGTAATCGAAAACTTATCATACCCTCTCTCTCTCTCTCCTCTCTCTCTCTCTCTCTCACACAAAATAACATCTATGTACCCTAAAACTTTAAATATATCATACTCTCCTCTCTCTCTCTCTCTCTCCCTCTCTCCTCTCTCTCTCTCTCTCAAAATAACATCTATGTACCCTAAAACTTTAAATATATCATACTCTCTCTCTCTCCTCTCTCTCTCTCTCTCTCTCTCTCTCACACAAAATAACATCTATGTACCCTAAAACTTAAAATTTATCATAATCTCTCTCTCTCTCTCTCTCTCTCTCTCTCTCTCTCTCAAAATAACATCGATATGCTCAAAAACTTATCATACTCTCTCTCTCTCTCTCTCTCTCTCTCTCTCTCTCTCTCTCTCTCTCAAAATAACATCTATGTACCCTAAAACTTAAAACTTATCATACCCTTCCGTCTCTCTCTCTCTCTCTCTCTCTCTCTCTCTCTCTCGGATGCTTTTAAGCTCCAGTTTCAGGCCGCGTCAACCCAATGTTGTCGTGCCATCCTTTTCCATCCAAAGCAATTCTAGCCGAAGGGACAAATGTTTTATTCCTCTCCGAAATGATTTCGCCTTTGTACATTCCTTTACTCCTATCTCCTTACGCTTGGTAATTCTGGATAAGGAAAAACAAAGTACGTTTTGACTTTATTATATGGTAAGCAGCTCTTCTAGAAGGACATTTCCAAATCAAAACATTGTTCTCTAGTCTTTGGCAGTACCATAGCCTCTATACCATGGTCTTCCACTATCTTGGGTTAGAGTTCTCTTGCTTGAGGGTACACATGGGCACACTATACCATCTAATTTCTCTTGCGCTTAATATGTTTTAAGTTTTTATAGTTTATATAGGAAATGTTTATTTCAATGTTGTTGCTGTTCTTAAAATATTCCATTTTTCCTTGTTTCCTTTCCTCACTGGACTATTTTCCCTGTTGGGCCCCCTGAGCTTATACCATCCTGCTTTTCCAACTGGGATTATAGCTTAGCAAGTAATAATGATAATAATAATAATAATAATGATAATAATAATAATAATAGTAATAATGATAATGACACTAACAACAGTGATAACGACAATGATAATGATAATGATGATATATTACAAAAAGAGTGGTGTAAACCTTTATAATAATTCTATGAGACTTGTGACAAAAAAGGCAATACATCACTACAATAATAATAATAATAATAATAATAATAATAATAATAATAATAATAATAATAATAATAATAATAAAAGAAGACACATATCATAAAATGCAAATTAAATCCACGCATTTATTCTGTGAGTAAATGGTTAAACTCTATGAACGACTACCGCAAAGTTCTATTGTTCTTTTGTCTACAACGAACCCAGCTTTTCCCACTGCTGATATTCGTATCAAGAATGAAAATGCCTCTAAACCTAGCAGCAAACGTTTCATAACATCCCAATGTTCTGTACTTGACATTTTGGTCCTTTAGATGACAGTAATTTCAGACGGTATGGGGGTACTGTCATTCCTGTTACTATTACTACTACTACTACTACTACTTTTTGCTGTTGTTGCTAGTACTACTACTACTCTACTGCTGTTGTTGCTACTTCTACTACTACTACTACTTCAGCTGTTGTTGTTACTACTACTACTACTACTACTACTACTTCTGCTGTTTGTTGCTACTTCTACTACTACTACTACTACTACTACTACTGTTGTTGTTACTACTACTACTACTACTATTGTTGTTGTTACTACTACTACTGGACTACTACTACTACTTCTGCTGTTTTTTCTACTACTACTACTACTACTACTACTACTACTACTACTGTTGTTGTTACTACTACTACTCTACTGGACTACTACTACTACTTCTGCTGTTGTTGCTACTTCTACTACTACTACTACTACTACTACTACTACTGTTGTTTCTACTACTACTACTACTAATACTGCTACTGTTGCTACTACTACTACTACTATTACAACTACTACTACTGCTGCTGCTCTGCTGTTGCTACTACTACTACTACTACTACTGACAAATTTGATTGACAACAACATATCGTTTAAGCTCATAACCATGTTGAAATACAGCCCCCCCCCCCCCCCCCGTATCCCTATATTATGGGGTTCTGTTGTCTGATGCAATGGCACCAGACATGGTTTATAATATGGCCGAGGGTTTTTACGATCACATTTCCTTGCAGTCATTAAGCACAGTTATTGGCGGTTGGCATAACCTTTTACTAAATAGTCCTACTGTAAGGCAGCAGTTTCCACAGTTATTGGCAGTAGGCAGGGTTCTGACCTTCAATCTAAAGCTACTGTTCCTGTAACTGTGATTCTTTCGGACGTAATTCTGTCTGTGATGAAAGCAACAAATGAAAGTCTAATCTAACATCATCCCAGCCATGTCTTTTATAACTGATTCCATCAAAAAACAAAAGAACATAGATCTTTTATTCGCTTTCTACGACACACTGTTAAAAAAAGAAAAAAAAGAAAAAAAAAACCCTAATTTTAATCGGAAAATCTTCGTAAATATATAGTTTTCAGCCGTATTTCAGTAAAATACAGACGACCGTAATGTTACCATACTTTTTTTTTAATATTTTATGGCTTGGTGACCGTAATATCACCCCTTTATGTCGATATATCCGTTTTTAAAACAGCAAATGCCCAGCAACATTTATTTCAGGACTCTTACCGTTTTTTAAGGCATATTTCTAACAGGGCAGGACGTGCGGTGGTAGTATTTTTACACACCTACAAACAGTGTTTCCTCTCAAACCCCTTCTATATTGGTTAATCTTATCTCATTGCTTTTCTTTCTCTTTCTTTCAGTTATCCTCTCCTTTATCTCCTTCCATTTTTTTTTCTTTTTTTTTTTCGTTTTGGACGTCGTCTTAAATCTCTCTCATTTCCGCATCACTTCTGTCCCTTTGGGCACCTCCATTAATTAAGCCGTATTGCCTTACTCGACAACCTGCTTCCCTCCGACTATCCTCCACCCTGTTAACCATCTTTAACACCGTTCCCTAAAACTACCTGAGACGCCCTTCCGCGGTCCTTGTTCCTAATGAAGTCATTTCACGGCGAAGTCGCTTCATCTTTATTCGACGCCCTATGAAATAATCTCCGTGGAATGCATAGGGGCGGGGATGGGGGTTAGGGGTGGGAAGTTGATATTGGGGCGTAGGTTGTCAAAGGCCGGGGCATGTATGGATAAGGGTTTTAGCTGGGGTGTAGAATGGGTAGGAGATTGGACATGGCTTGAGAGATATGAACTGGAGTTGATACACTTGGGATGGCCAATGTTTTAACGTCTCTGATTGCTGAACACCAGATTGGGGTTCGAGTCCTGCTCAGACTTGTTAGTTTTTTTTTTTTTTTTTTTTTCTTTTTTTTTTTTTTTTTTTTTTAGTCACTGCAAACCTCACCATCTTTGTGAACTAAGGTTTGGGGTTTGGGGAAGCCTATATGTCTATCTGTTGGGTCATCAGCAGCCATTGCCTGGCTCTCCTTGGTCCTAGCGTGGGTGGAGAGGGGGCTAGGGCGCTGATCATATGTATATATGGTCAGTCTCTACGGCACTGTCCTGCTTGATAGGGCAATGTCACTGTCCCTTGCTTCTGCATTCTTGAATGGCCTTTAAACCTTTCATTGTTGACATGCGAATATTATAAAAACTAAGTTATAGTTCTTTTTCTTTCTCTGCAATCGTATCCCTATTTGGGGTCGCAGTAAACAGCAAGGTATATTGATTTATGGAATTTTAAAAATCAAATAAGATCGGTTTTTTGTGAAAGGAGTATGAGACATGTAACATACCATTTTTTTTTTTCATAATAGCCACGTTCAAGTACACTTTTTCACTGAAAACCTCGAAATTTAGGATAGAATAAAAGTAATTTCTTTCATCCTCCGATCTTGAAATCTTTTTACCTATGTTCGTTAGAGTCTGAAGTTATTGATGTAATTGATT
>NC_090731.1:23896280-23901280 GCF_036898095.1 Palaemon carinicauda | reverse complement strand
CATGGTTGTCATAAAAATGTTTCTTTTATTTTCATCTGTGAAAGTTAATACGATTTTGAATTTGGTTTTATACACTGGAATATCTTTGTTTAAATTAATATTAATCTTCGTGATCTTAATATATATTATTATTTCATTCATCTTTTAGTGATTACCAAATGCTTAATTAACCAATATATCCCCTTTTCTCTCTCCTCTCTCTCTCTCTCTCTCACCCCTTCTCTCTCTCTTCTCTCTCTCTCCTCTCATCTCTCACGTGTGAAATTATTTACATCTTTAAGACATCTTGAGTCCGTAAACTAACTTCTCTCTCTCTCTCTGCATCTCTCTCTCATCTCCTCTCTCTCTCTTTGTGAAATATTCACATCCTTTAAGACACTCTTGAGTCCATAAACTATCTTCTCTCTCTCTCTCTCTCTCTCTCTCTCTCTCTCTCGTGTGAAAATTATTCACATCTTTAAGACATCTTGAGTCCGTAAACTAACTTTCTCTCTCTCTCTCTCATCCTCCTCTCTCTCTCCTCTCTCTCTCTTCGCAAATGAAGATTCGTAATATCAACAAGCAATTCATTCGAATGTTGGATTCACTCTTCGTTCTCTCCTCTCCCTTTTGTGTATTTCATAACTTCTACACTCCTTCACCTTCTTCTCCCTCTTCATCCTCACTCCCCCCTCCTTCTCCCTCTTGTATTTCCCCTCCCCATTCCTCTTTCCTCATCACACACCCTCAAGAGGCTAGAATGTTTCCTCATTCATTCTTAATCATCTTCATTCCAGCCAAGTCCGGGAGCCCCAAAATCGTCCATCCTTGAGTAAGATCAACCAAAGAAAGTACTCATCAGAACTCATCAATTGCTTCATCATTAATGAATAAGACTCGTCCAGACTGTCATCCTCGTCATTATTATCATCTTCGTCGTCTGTAAAATTATCGGGTGATTCACATACTAATTGGGAGAATAGTTTCTATGATATTAATAGTAGGAGAGTCGAATTTCATCTTATATATTTATATCTTTTTTTTTTTTTTTCGTCGGTAATGAAGGCATCATTAAAATAGAATGTTACGTCTAAGAATGTATATAGAATGTTAGTAAAATGATCGTACTCTGAATACCGGTATGCAAAATTGAAAATCAATTGAAAAATAGAAATTGCTATTTTGGTATTTCAAGATTTGCGTGTGTTTGTTTCTTCCTTTATTTGTATTTATGTGTATTTTATCTGACGTTTTAGACATATGATAAGATATCAATTTCGGAATTAAAAACCGATTACAAATGTTATCAAAAATTTTCAAGAGGTTTTTTCATGATATATGCATTTCTTTCTCATTATTTGTATTAGAATCATCATCAGCCATTGCTAGTCCACTGAAAGGAAAAACGCCTCAGACTAATCCTAGTCCTCCCGTCTGTTTATGATCTTTCTGTGCCAGTATATACCCACAAATTTTCATAGTTCGTCAATCCACCGTCTTCTCTTCCTTCCCCCTGCTTCGTTTGTAATATCTAGGGACTTATTCTGTTATTGTTAATATTCATCTGTTATTACTCATATCATTATATCTTCTGCCCACAGCCATTTCTTTTTTTACTTCTTGTTAGAGCATCATCTATTCTAGTGCTCTCGTATCCATGTTGCTCTCTTTTTATCTCTTAGTATTATTCCCATCATTATTTTTTCCATAGCTCTTTGAGTTGTAATTAGCTCATGTTTTAAGGCTGTAGTTAGGCTCTAAGTTTCTGATACACAAGTTAATACTGGTAGGACCATCTGATTACTTACGTTTTTTTAGCGAAAGTGTCATTTTACTTTCATAATCTCATTTTGTTTACCAAAAGTTCTCCATCCATGCTCACCTTCCTTTTAATTTTGGTTTCATGTCGTGGGGAAAACACTTACTGTGTGTCCTCTGTATGTATATTCATTAACAATCTCTAGAGGTTTGTCCACAACCATTGTTTATTGTCTCTGATTTTCTCTTTGAACGTTTTCTTACTTGTACTCATATTCATTTTCAGCCCTACATTTCTGTTTTCTCTATTCAAATCTTTGATTATAATTCGCCATTCCTCCAATAATTTACTAAATAGAACTATTTTAAGTTGTAAAGGTGTTCTCCATTAATGGTAATTACTATATTTTCCTAATCAAAATACTTAAAAAGATCTCTTATATGCACGCTGTAAATAATTCAGGAGGGAAGGGTCTCCCTGCCTGACTCCCTGTCTCATAAGAATTTTCTCAATATCTTTATGTATCTTTAAGATGGCTGTTCTTCCTATATAGGTATCTTCAAGTATTCATAACAAAAATGCTCATTTATTCCTTGCTTTTGCTGAGTTTTATTACTTCTGAAGTTTTGACAGAATCAAAAGCTTTCTCATAGCTTATAAATGCCATACTTAGTGGTTTGCCATACTATGTTGATTTTTCCATTAACTGTACTTACGTTGATAAGGTCAGTTGTTGAATACTGGCTCTTAAAGCCTTGATTGATTAAGTCTAGCTGTCTTTCTATTGGGCCTAATATGATCTCTGTAAATATTCTATATATTACTGAGAGTGAAGCTCTTGGACGGCAATTTTCCAGGTCTTTTATGTCTCCCTTTTAGTGAATTAGTATAATGATAAAGTTTTTCCTAGTATAGATAAAAAGCATTCTTGCAGACATTTTCAATTTCATCAAGTTTTTACTACTATAAAATCATATCTATCAATTATTAGATCAGTTGTTAGGCCATCTTCCCCGGCTGCTTAGCCTCTTTTCATGCCTTAGAATGCTTTCTTTACTTATCCTACAGTTATTTTTAGTACCAGCTTAGGTGTTTATTAATTTCTATTGGCAAAGTTATTTCGCATAACATATATATATATATATATATATATATGAATATATATATATATATATATACGAATATACTGTATATATATATATATATATGTGTGTGTGTGTGTGTGTGTATGGCATACATATATATACAGTATATATATATATATATATATACATATATATATATATATATATATAGGTATGTATGTATACAGTATATTTACATTTGTATTATAGTTATGTGTAATATTTTTTCGTAATGATTCATGTTTATCTCAATGGAAGTTTAAATCATTATAATTTATGCAAAAATTTAAAATATACTAATTAAGTTCATATTAATGAGTTGAAGCTATAATAATAATAATAATAATAATAATGATAATAATAATAAATAATAATAATAATAATAATAATAATAAATGATAATAATAATAATAATAATAATAATAATAATGATAGTGCATGCAACCCATAAATATGACAGCTAAATATCAAGATAGATATACTAACCATGATCGAGGGACGGGAGAGACCTAAGTTATAAGCCTGGCGATGCCAATGGGTGTGACCAGAAAAAAATTATATATATATAAATATATATATATATATATATGTGTGTGTGTGGTGTGTGTGTGTGTAAAATATATATATATATATATATATGTGTGTGTGTGTGTGTGTGTGCGCGCGCGTGTTCGTATCCGTTTGTATATATAAAAGTTACGGTTACTTACTAATCGAAGAAATATGAATACGAAATGATCAGCCATACCCTTCAGAACTTATCATTAAATGCTGAAAAACTTTCTAATATATCTCAAGCCTGGAACTACACAAAAGAGACCTGAAAAAAAATAGAAAAAATACGAAATCTGCTCAAATTTATTAGGTGACTGCGACGGTGCTAAAAGTCTTCGGTGTTTCGTTCAGTACATATTGCGATAAACATATAAGGAGAAGGGATGAGTACCTTTTTCCTCCCCTAGATAGCGCCACCTCCCCACTTTTTATCACGGCTGCCATCAGCACGACTGGAGCAGAGTCGTCATGTCAGTGTCCGTTGAAGTCATCTGATAGCTTCGCTGCTCGGACACAGAGTTGTGCCGTATTGTAAATAAGGATGGGAGAAGGAGTAAAAGATTCACGGAATCTATGGTCGATTGAGTACGAGAGGAAATTTACGGTGATTTTTGTGAAGTATGCATTGAGAGATGAGAAAGAAGGAAATTTTTGATAACTGGAAAAGGATGGTTGGCGCGAGAGAGTGAGAGAGAGAGAGAGAGAGAAGAGAGAGTGGAGAGGAGAGAGAACTTATTGAATGATTTTACCTGGAAAAGGCCCTCCTGTTTTTGTATAAATTAAAGAAGTAGAGAACTCTCTCTCTCTCTCTCTCCTCTCTCTCTCTCTCTCTCTCCTCTCTCTCTTCAAGCGATCGCTCCTACAAGTAACCTAGAATTCAAGTAGTTAATTTCTTACTTATATCAACGGTAGAAATCTAGATTTAGAAGGAACTCGCCTATGTCGTCTCTTCTCGTCTGATTAAGGATGGAATGCTGATCATTCCGACTTTGAGCGAACACCCATTACTTGCACTACAAGTCAAGAGAGAGAGAGAGAGAGAGAGAGAGAGAAGAAGGAGAGAGAGAGGAGTGGGGGATCTTAGAAATATTGATAATGAAATTAGACATATTTGTGAGGGGACAAAAATCTATAACAAAATTTTTCTACGCTCAAGGGGTTAACTACTGCACTGTGATTATTCAGTGACTACTCTCCTCTTGGTAAGGGTAGAAGAGACTCTTTAGCTATTGTAAGCAGGTCTTCTAGAAGGACCACTGAAAGCAAAGCAAGATTTCTCTACTTTTGGGTAGTGCCATAATCTCTCTACCATGGCCTTCTTATCTTGGGTTAGAGTTCTCTTGCCTAAGGGTACACTCAGGCACATTACTCTGTCAGTTTATTTTCTTTCCTTACTGGTGTATTTTACCTATTGGAACCCTTGTGCTTATAACATCTTGCTTTTCCGACTATAGGGTTGTAGCCTCAGCGTAGGCAAGAGACAGGGATAATGCCTGCAGGACAGTGCCCTAGAGACTGACCATATATTCATATTATCAGCGCCCACGCTCCCTCTCCACCCAAGCTAGGGCCAGGCAATGTCT
>NC_090731.1:23881280-23888780 GCF_036898095.1 Palaemon carinicauda | reverse complement strand
AAATCCGATATCAAGAGGTATTTATGGCTTATATTATCATTATTATTACCTGCTAAGCTACAGCCCTAGTTAGAAAAGCAGGATGCTATAAGCCTAGGGGCCCCAACAGGGAAAATAGCCCAGTGAGGAAAGGAAACAAGGAAAAATGAAATACTGTATATTAAGAGCAGCAACAACAGGAAAATTAATATTCCCTATATAAGCTATGAATAATTTCACAAAACAAGAGGAAGGGAAATTTGATAGAATAGTGTGCCCGATTGTATCGTCAAGCACGTATAAACGGGCAAGAATTACCATTCATATGTATATGTACATGATTCTAAAACTACCTCTAAAAATTCATGTTTGATATTACACGTACACTGTTAAAAAATTTGCATTAAAAAAACCGTAAATGTCTGGCAACATTTATTCCAGGATTTTTACTGTTTTGAAAACGGAAACATTGACGTAAAAGAGTGATATTACGGTCACTAACCCGTAAAAGATAATAACAAATGAAGGTGAAATTAAGGTCGCCTGTATTTTACTGAAATACGGTTGAGAACAGTATATCTTTATGGGGAATTTCCTATCAAACTTACGGTTTTTTTTAACAATGTAGCTTAATTTACAGTGGACCGTTTCACAGATCCAAATCCGAACGATCGAAACGCGTGAATTATCACAGAAGATCATGCACACGGGGGCGGCTTCAAAGTCATTATCCTTGTCGCCACAGCGCCAATAAATAAGGAATCTAATCTTCTACCTGAATAACTTCCCTTTTATGGTGGTTATGGCTGGATATCTCAGACAACGAGAACAAGAAACAATTTGCATATTATCGCTCGAAGCATATTCGAACTCCTGGTATGTTATCATGGAGGCCTATTATCACTATGTCTATTTATCATATAGGCTTATTGATTCGCTTTGAATTCCACTCGCATACACAAAGGCAGAGTAGATTGGCAGGGTAGTGTATGTAAGATTTGCATATGCAGAAAGGTTGCATTCCATAGATCAACAGTGGGAGTTTATTTGCATATGTCTGACGACTATACAAGTATCATAAATAACTTTCAGGGTTTTATTTTTTTTTTCTTTTATTCATCTTCTTCTAGTTATTCTTCCCTGTGTTTATGTTACGTTGGAGAGAAAACAACAGTATCAAGATTTAGAGTTGTTGACTAATGGGATTTAGTTTTATTTTATTCATAACATCCTTGGTGTTTTTCATATCAGAAATAGACGGATCGTAATATAATTCTATTATGAAAAAATTAGTTAGAAAGTTATAAATTTTTCTTTGTACGCTTAAGCATATTTGTAACAATGAGGCCACAGATGGAAATGAAATGAGAACTATATATATATATATATATACAGTGTATATATTTTTATATATGTACAGTATATATATTTTATGTATATGCAGTATATATATAAATATGTATATATATATATATATATATATATACATATATATATATATATATATACATATATATATATATATATATATATTATATATATATATATATATATATATTAATCTGGATTATTAAGTAACGAATGAGCCTGGGGTTATTTTTATAATGAAAAAGGAAGGAAAGTAAGACACACATACTTAAAAATTTTCATTCTCTATATGTTGAAACCTTCCGACCGATAGTCTTCTTCTTTTATTTATTACACAAGAAGCGTATAATTATATTTTGCAGAGTAGAGTATAATTGTAACACAAATATACATGAATTACCAAAGGAAATTATATTAAGGTAAGCTGTAGAATTCTATTTCACCCGTACATTGTAAATTTGGCAGATTATTATTATTATTATTATTATTATTATTATTATTATTATTATTATTATTATTATTATTATTATTGTTGTTTTTTTATTTATTATTATTATTATTATTATTATTATTGTTGTTGTTGTTGTTGTTGTTGTTGTTGTTGTTGATATTACTTGCTAAGCTATAAACCTAGCTGGAAAACCAGGAAGTTGTAAACCCAAGGGCTCCAACATTGTAAATAATAGATCAACATCTGTTCCGTATAACTTATTATGTTCAATGGCATTAAGTCATGTTCAGTTTACATCAAAGATAACATCGTTACCGAAGTTTACAGTTCCTAGTTTGTTGTTCAAATTGAACATTCTTTTCTTTATATGACGTAAATCTCCATAATATTTTCAACATGAACGTGAAACAATACAAGCTGATCTTAAGATTTTTTATATTGATTGTTCGTTACTTTTCATATGGTTTATTTATTTCCTTCTTTCCTTTCCTCGCTGGGCTATTTTTTCTTGTTAGAACGCTTGGACTTATACTTTTTCAACTAGGGGGTAGCTCGGCTAATAATAATAATAATAATAATAATAATAATAATAATAATAATAATAATAATAATAATAATCAATTTTACGTATCATTTAGAGTAAAATACAAAGTAAAAAATTAATGAAAAGTAAAGGTTTCTCTAGTTCATATCGAGTGAAATGTTTTAAAATCTATTCATTATTTATTTCAATTTTAAATTAAAAAGATAACAGCATCCAGTGCTTTGGACGTTAAATATTAACTGAACTAAACTAAAAGTTTAGCTGGCCAACAAATTCAGGGAAGCTCGTGAATCATTTTTGTCTGATTAAAGTTAACTTTTAGAACAAATATCATGAACTCGTTACCTTTGCCGACTTCGTTGCGAAGGTTATGTTTTGATGGGTGTGTATTTGTTTATATATGTTTGAATGTATGTTACCCATTGTTTGTATGATTGTTTGTGATTCGCATAACTCAAAAACTATTTCACCGAATCTTGTGAAATTTGTAGGGATGATTGGCCATGATCCAACAACAATTATATTTTGGAAGTGACCGAGTCAAAGGTTAAGGTCAAGGTCACGAAAAGGTAAAAAAAAGTCTTTTTGCCATATCGTGTTTTGGAAGTAACCGAGTCAAAGGTCAAGGTCAAGGTCACGAAAAGGTAAAAAAAAAGTCTTTTTGCCATATCGTGGTCAATATTTATCCGATTTACATGAAACTAGTATGAAATGTGCATAATCCAAATTGTCCATCTTGTGACATACAACATGATATAGGCGAAGGCATGCTCTCTACCGAGGACCCATTCTAGTAATTTGTGCAACCCAGTTCCCCTAGCCAAAGGTGGGAGAAAACTTTTTAGATTAAGCATTATCAATTAAATAAAAGCACGTTTAGTTATATTTCAGCTTGAAGAAAGTAAACAAAGCAGCGAGCAAAGAAATACGAGTTAATTTATAATCTAGTCCATAAAAGGTTACAGATAACACTCGGTAAACGCTAAGTTAACTTCTGTTCAAGAATCGAAAAATATTCAACGAAAGCAACTCGCCTAATGATCAAGAAAATAATATTTTCAGTGATTGTTTTAAACGTTCGTTCAAGGGCGTAGGAGTTCGCTGGATGAGTCAGAGAAGATAATTATTTTACAAGGCCATTTAGTTAAATAGAGTTGAAGTTTCTGTGTCATGGAAAATAATTTTAATACGTGAATACTAAAATATGATATTTCATATATATAGGTTTCTTTTTATATTTGATCTATTCGCATTTGGTATTAATGTACGAATGAATGATTAATAATTGGCTGGCATTATAACATCAATGGTCATTGATGCCGATTGTAGTATGCTTAATAAACAATTAATAACTTACGGTAAAACAAAAAATAATAACTAACTTAACATAAAGTATAAAATATTTAAAAACTAAGTAAGAATACCATGAACAGAGAGTTTAGTGCTTCACTCAGGAGGGAAAAATAGAATAGAAATTTGCGCCATAAACAATAATTATAATAACATGAATACCAAACTTTAATATTTCAAATGTACATGTATCTTCTTAAATTTTAACCATTTCGCTTTTTGGTATTAATGTTCGTAAAGCTGGTTTTACACGGTCAAACGGTTCGTTGAACTCGGTTGTCGAACTTGCTTGTCAAACTATTCGAACTTCGAATAGGTGGAGTCAGTCACACATGTATAAGGTTTGTGGATAATGAAGCCCCGCCCACAAAAGTCAGACGAGAACAGACTTTCTTCGAACCGTTCGAAGAACTTATTCGACAACCAAATACCCCATTCACACGATCTAAAATCACTTCAAACACTTGTCTGTCGAACCACGTTTGACGAACTTCGACTGTTTAAACACCGCTTAATATTTGAACCATTTCACTTTTAACGTACGAAAGGAAAGAAAAATCTCCTATTAGGTAAAGTTATTTCAACGACTGATTTTTTTTAAACACCCGAACGACCATTTACGTAACTGAGCGTTCAGTGAACCAACCAGAATGTGAGACAGTGGCCCAGAGGGTGGGAACTGGGAACCACTGTGGCCATGTCTGTGTAAACATTCCTCGGGGTTGTCCTGTTTGTCTTCTGTCTGGAATCCTCATGTCCAAGCACGTAGATTTACTCGGCCCTCGGGGTTGTTTTGAGAGAATATTTTCTTACTACTGGTTGTTTCAAGCGATATATTTATCTTTGGGGAGGTATTTTGAACACACAGAAGGAACTTCTTTTTTTCTTCTTCTTTTTTGAGCTGGTGGTACTTTGTGTGGTAGAATAGTAATGAGGGGTAAGGTGATGTTTTAAGCAATTGCTTTGACTTCCAGGATAAAGAAAGTGTTTACACTTTCTTTATCCTCATGAATTTTTAGATTGGGGCAAACATTATTTTCGATATATTTATCTCTGGGGAGGTATTTTGAAGACACAGTAGGATTTTTTTTTTTTTTTTACCTGGATTTTTTAAGAAGGGTAGTATGTTATTTTAAACAATTACTTTATCTTCAAGAACTTTGAGATTGAGTTAAACATTGTTTTTGATAAATTTATCTTTTAGGAGGTATTTTGAAGCCAAAGAAGGAACTTAGATATTGTTTTCTGTACTGGTGGTATTTGTCTGTGGTTGAATAGTAAGGAATTTTTGAAGGTTAGGGTGTGGTTTTAAACAATTTCTTTATCTTCAAGAACTTTGAGATCGAGTTAAACATTGTCTCGATATATTTATCTTTGGGGATTTTTTTTTATTTTTTTTTATTTATTTATTTTTTTTTTTTTTTTTGAGCTGGTAGGATTTTTGTGCGTTAGAATATTAAGGATCTTTTGAGGGGTAGGGTGATATTATGAACAATTGCTTTGACGTCAAGAACTTTGAGATTGAGTTAAACTTTTCAGAGAGTATGCTTTGTTCATTTGATTTATCAAATATACAATCTAAATGCAACACGATGTATGCGATCGAGTTTTACATCTTGAAAAAGCACATACCTCTATCGCATATCCATATCACAGCGTCTTAATGCATTCTCTTAACACCTTCAACCCAGTAAAATATGTGAATATAACCGGATGGTTTAAAGCCACTTCACTCCGTTTAACAGCCTACGTGCCCAGGCTCGTTATAACAGCGACTTTAAGTGCCATTTTGGCATCCATTAGTGCCACGTCGTGTCCAAACACTCTAGTAAGGGCTGTTGTTTTCTCAGGGCATGAAAAGGGGGGAAAGGTCGAAATGATTATGGATTCTCATTATCACAACGTTGTGTTCTGTTTCTTTCGAGATTACGTCCTGCTCAGTGGCCTTAAACTTCATAGTTTGGCGGTTTATGATTCGCCTGACGTTCATGTGGGCAATAAATCCTTCATAACTCCATGGGCGTGAAGGATATGAGAAACATTTGCACAGAACAGATTCAGCAGAGGGCGAGGAGTGACTTAGATTCGAGAGGAATGAAAATGTTTATGGTTAGTGTCAAAGAATTATTTTTTTTTTTTTTTTTTTTTACGTGATTGTTTTTCCATGCCGTTATTTGCGCTCTTTTAGATTCAGATACCGAACTCGCTAGAATGACTTAATCTTTAAATTTTATATGCAAGAAAGTGGGATATTTCCTGAAAATCTATATGAATAACTTCCTGGGTTAGGGAAAGCATTTGGATACAAAAAAAATTATATATATATATATATATATATATATATATAAACATAACGATCAGATTCGAGGGTTATCTTAGGAAAAGCATTCGGATACAAAAGGAAAATTAATACACAACTATATAAGAGAAGCAACAAAGATAAACCAAAAAAAAAAATTATAAAAACAAAAATATACCAGGAAATAAGACTCATATGAGCGAGCCCTTTTTTTGGGAGCTTTTGAGGTTTTTACGATTAAACTCGATGACATGTTGGACAAAAACCTTCATAAACTTATTGGAACTTCATGCGTGTTTTCCCGTAGAACAGAACTACAAAGAGTGATAAAACTAGTCCTCTGTTGCAAGAACTTCACAAATCTACGAGACAATTGGCCTATAATTCAGCGGATTAGTCACACCTGGTAAGGTCTTTGTGTAGCGGAGAGCTTGTTCGAGGCCTGTTTATAGACACCGTCCAACTGGACATGTCGAGATCACCGGATACCAATAGATTGTGAACATTCCTTTAAGCGGTACTCAACCAAAACCCATTAATTTCGACCTCGGTAGGGGACCCTTCCAGTTTTAGATGTCTGAGAAATGGAGGTAGAATACCACTTTTGCGGGTTATCAAAAGAACAGCCTTCCGTATAGCGATTCCTGGGGATTACTGGTCATAGAATTGGAACTGTAGTTGCAACCAACCTTTTTATTATTATTATTATTATTATTATTATTATTATTATTATTATTATTATTATTATTATTATTTCCTAAGCTAAAACCCTAGTTGGAAAAGTAGTATGCCATAAGCCCCAAGGCTCAAGCAGGGAAAATAGCCCAGTAAGGAAAGGAAATCAGGAAACTTAGAATAGCGTGCTAGAGTGTACCTTCAAGCAAGAGAACTCTAACCAAAGACAGTGCAATACCATGGTACAGAGGCTATGGCACTACCCATGACCAGAGAACAATTGTTTGATTTTGGAGTATACTTCTCCTAGATAAAAGACAGCGTAAGACTGTGGTACAGAGGCTATGGCACTACCCAACACTAGAAAACATCGGTTTGATTTTGGAGTATCCTTCTCCTAGAAAAAGGACAGCGTAAGACCGTGTTACAGAGGTTATGGCACTACCCAACACTAGAGAACAACGGTTTAATTTTAGTGTCCTTCTCCTAGAAAAAGGGTAGCGGAAGACAGAGGCTATGGCACTACCCAACACTAGAGAACAACAGTTTGATTTTGGAGTGTCCCTCTCCTAAAGGAAGACAGTGTATGACCATAGTACAGAGGCTATGGCACTACCTAACACTGGAAAGCAACGGTTTGATTTTGGAGTCCTTCCAGAAGAGCTGCAGATGCAAGTTTAGAAAAAACAAATAAAAGTTGTCATTCGCCATCATTCGGAACATCTCTATTAAGACCCTGAACCATTCATTAAAACAGGGTTCTCTCCCTTCGTGCCTCAATCCAGAAGTCCAAGGCTTAAGTGTGTGACGGAGATACAATCGTATCCCTTCATC
>NC_090731.1:23866280-23876280 GCF_036898095.1 Palaemon carinicauda | reverse complement strand
ACTTGCTCAGTCTGTAAGAACACCTTCTGGTAACTTGCTCAGTCTGTAAGAACACTTTTTGGTAACTTACTCAGTCTGTAAGAACACTTTTTGGTAACTTGCTCAGTCTGTAAGAACACTTTTTGGTAACTTGCTCAGTCTGTAAGAACACTTTTTGGTAACTTGCTCAGTCTGTAAGAACACTTTTTGGTAACTTGCTCACTCTGTAAGAACACTTTTTGGTAACTTGCTCAGTCTGTAAGAACACCTTCTGGTAACTTGCTCAGTCTGTAAGAACACTTTTTGGTAACTTACTCAGTCTGTAAGAACACTTTTTGGTAACTTGCTCAGTCTGTAAGAACACTTTTTGGTAACTTGCTCAGTCTGTAAGAACACTTTTTGGTAAACTTGTCCCAGAAATGAATGCATAGCATTTTGCGCATTGCTCTTAACATATATCAAATAGCTGGATAAAAAAAACTAGATATAGTTTAATTCGCCTTATTATTATTATTATTATTATTATTATTATTATTATTATTATTATTATTATTATTATTATTATTATTATTATTATTATTATTGTTGTTGTTGTTGTTGTTGTTGTTGTTAATACTAGCTAAGCTACTACTCTAGTTAGAAATGCAGAATGTTATAAGCCCTATAAGGTCTTCAACAGGGAAAATAGTCCAGCAAGGAAAGGAAATCAGGCAGTAAATATACTACAAGAATATTAAACCTGATTCATACCAGTCACCAATTTTCCTATCTCAGCATTTTCCTCTAAATTACGTTAGATATTTGTTGAACTTATATTTCTATGGGTTGTTGTGGCCTGATTGGTAACGTCTCTGGTGTTTGCCAGACGGGGTTCGAGTTCAGTTTAGACTCGTTAGTGCTATTAGTGTCTGCAACCTTCCCATCCTTGGGTGGAGAGGAGGCTTAGGCGCTGATCATATAATATATGGTCAGTCTCTAGGGCAGTGTCCTGACTGCTAGGGCAATGTCACTGTCCCTTGCCTCTGCCATTCATGAGCGACCTTTAAACCTTTCAACCTTTAAACTCTATTTATTCCAGGAGGCTATTCTTTGTTTGTGTCCTTTTTTCCTTGGGTTCTATTTTCCTTTGGGATCAAGTCATGGACTTCCAAGACCCTCAGGAAGGATCAAAGGATTGCAACCAGAGTGTTTCCTGAGCTTCTTCATCTTCTTCTGAGTCTTCCTATTCTTCTTCTTCTCTCTCTCTCTCTCTCTCTCTCTCTCTCTCTCTCTCTTAGAAAACTAGGTAACTTTTACTTTTTTATAATATAATCAGATCGAATTCTACTGTGCGTCAGCATATATGATTCTGAAAACACCATAACAATCACCGAACGTCTCTCTCTCTCTCTCTCTCTCTCTCTCTCTCTCTCTGGCATCTTGTAACTTTGTTCAAGGTCTAGCTTTAAACTATCAGCTCTTGTGTGTGTATATATATATATATATATATATACCTATACCCCATATGAAATACATATAAAAGCCTATATATTAACCTCTGTGTATATAGATAAAGTGTAATGCTATTGTATTTATCATAGGTTTTTATGTAATTTTATGACATATACATATAGAATTTATATATACAGTTCATATAATTATAAACTGATATAGATATATACATACATGTATTATATATAATACATATACAAAATATTTATATGCTATATATGTGTATGTACAGTTACATATATATATATATATATATATAAAATATGGGCATATACATTCATACACACGTGCATATATGTATATATATATATATATATACATATATATATATATATATATATTTCTGATTGAATAAGTATCAATTGAAATTTAGCCTATATCATAGAAAAACTTTTTCATATATATTACTCATATATTCTTTAGCTCTTGTTAATATTTGTAAAGTTTTAGCATAAAAGTGTAATCTCAAATGTTTCTAATCCCCAACAATATGTGAAATAAAATAAAGACATTATTAAAATCTGTTTCAACTATATGTTGAGACTTCTGAGGATATAATCAAAAGAGTAATTAAGCAATGCAGAAAATGGAAGGACACAAAGCTAAGGAACGAAGTTGAAAATGGAATAGAATAACAAAAGTGCCTAAATGAATTCTTAAAACCTCTTTAAGTAGGAATCGAAAAAGATGCACAATGCATATACATGAAAGTGGTAATTTGACAATACACTGTTTAAAAAAAAACGTAATTTTAGTCGGAAATTCTCCGTAAAAATATACTGTTCTCAGTCGTATTTCAGTAAAATACTTTTAACCGTAATTTTACCATACTTTGTTATCTTTTACGGGTTACATCACTCCTTTAAGTCAATATATCCGTTTTTTAAAACGGTAAAAATCCTGTAATAAATGTTGCCAGGTATTTACCTTTTTTTAATTCAATTTTTAACATTGTATTAATATCATCTCCAACATCTTCTAAAACATGACCTCTATTAAATGCAACAACTATTGCACTGTAGTTGTTCTGTGGCCACTTTCCTCTTGGTAAGGGTAGAAGAGACTTTTTGACTTTAGTAAGCAGCTCTTCTAGGAGGACACTCCAAAATCAAACCATTGTTTTTTAGCCTTGGGTAGAACCATAGCCTCTGTACTATGGTCTTTCCCTGTCTTGGGATAGAGTTCTCTTGCGTGAGGGTACAGTCAGGCACACTATTCTATCTTCCTTTCGTTTTTTAAGTGTTTATATTTCATATATGGGAGATTCATTTTATTGTTGTTACTGTTCGTAAAATATTTCATTTTAATTGTTCATTGCTTCTCTTGTTGTTTATTTATCACCTTGTTTCCTTTCCTCACTGGGCTATTTTCCGTGTTGGCGCCCTTGGGCTTATAGCATCCTGCTTTTCCAACTAGGGTTGTAGCTTAGCAAGCAATATTAATGGTAATAATAACCACGCATGGTAAACAGGCCCGCTTAGTGTTTACGTTCCCAGAGTAAACCGGGCTGTCCCTTCCTGCTCGTGTTTACTCACGCGACAAAGTCTCCTTCCTTGGAGGAATAATACTAGCCTTCCCACCCCTGTCTCCCCAGCTAAGCAAAACCATTGGCCCCCTTAAGCGAAAGTTATGGCGACGACACTTCAAACAGAAGCATCGACCTAACAAGACCTTGTTTAGATCGGTCAACCCTCATTAGTCCTACGCGTTGACCTGAATGACGTAAGATGGCTCAGTGAGTATACACGTTTGTGAAGAAGAAGAAGAGGAAGAAGAAGAAGAAAAAGAAGAGGAAGAAGAAGAAGAAGATAATAATAGTAATGAGAAGAAGAAGTTGATGATAATGAGGATAATGATAATGAGAAGAAGAAGAAGATGGTCATGAGAGAGAGAGAGAGAGAGAGAGAGAGAGAGAGAGAGAGAGAGAGAGGAGTAAAGGTGTCTGGTTTCAGTTCCAGTATTATCGGAATAGATGCTCACCAGAACGTCAGTCTGGCAAACCCAATCCCCACAGTGGTACCCAACCACATCAGTATCCTCCCCAGTAAATCGCTTAAAGTCACGGTCCCGGGCTCGGATTGAACTACTGCCATGTGAATGCAAGCCGAACGTGTTATCACTGTGCTAGCCAGTAGGCTAGGAGTAGGAGGAAATATGGCGGAGAAGGTGGAGTAGGAGGAAGAGGAGGAGGAGGACGATGGTAATGAGGAGAGAGAAAGAGTAGGAAGAAATATTTAAGGATGGAACGTAGTAGAAATAGGGACAGAAATGTAAATGAGATAATGAGCTAAATTAGAGAGTTGTGAAGTAAGAGAGACATAACGTGGAGGAACCAAGGTCTACCGACATTGGTGGAACAAGATGATGGAAGTGGAAAGTGGTGCTGTAGGAGTAAAGATAAAAGGTGTAGAATACGTCCAAAGAAACGGGGGAGATAGGAAAGAGGAGGAGAAATGAGATGAGAGGAAAGGAAGAGGAGGAGAAAATAGACGGAAGATAAGGAAGAGGAGGATAAAAGAGACGAAAAATTGGAAGAGGAAGAGGAAATAGAAGAAAGAAAAGGAAGAGGAGGAGAAAAGAGGAGAAAGAAAATAAAGAGGGGGAGAAAATAGACGAAAGAAGAGGAAGAGGAGAAAAGAGAGGAAGGAAAAAGAAGAGAATAGGAAAGTCGAACATTTATCAAGGTTTAAAAAGGAACGAAGAACAGGTTAAAAGATGGAAGAAAGTAATAAAAGAATGGGAGATACTGGTAAAGAGAAATTACTAAAATACGGAGAGAATTAGAGTGAGAATAAAAAAAATAATATGCATTGAATATAGAGAAAACTATGGAGAGTAAAAATTAAAAGGGCTCGGAGAAAATGAAGAAAAAAGGGAAAAACGGCTAAAACATACGGAATAAATGGAGAGTATGAAATCGAAAGCGATTAAAACATAAAAGTTTAAAATATGAAAGACCCAATTATATATAGATAAAGAAAGAAATAAAAAGTGGTTAATGCACAGAGGATTAAAGTATTTGAAATAGTACATGAAAATAGTTAGTTCTTAGGAAAGAGTATTGAAGTTTTTGTTAGGATGGAATATGTAGCGTTGCACACGTCATCAACACCATCTCCTACGCCTATTGACACAAAGGGCCTCAGTTAGATTTAACCAGTCATCTCTAAATTGAGTTTTTAATTCAATCCTTCTCCATTTATCATCTCCTCTAACGCCTATTGACGCAAAGGGCATCGGTTAGATTTCCCCAGTCATCTCTATATCAAGTTTTCAATTCAATACTTCTCCATTTATCATCTCCTCTAACGCCTATTGACGCAAAGGGCCTCGGTTAGATTTCACCAGTCATCTCTATATTAGGCTTTTAATTCGATACTTATCCAATTATCATCTCCTCTAACGCCTATTGACGCAAAGGGCCTCGGTTAGATTTCCCCAGCCATCTCTATATTGAGTTTTTAATTCAATCCTTCTCCATTTATCATCTCCTCTAACGCCTATTGACGCAAAGGGCATCGGTGAGATTTCCCCAGTCATCTCTATATCAAGTTTTCAATTCAATACTTCTCCATTTATCATCTCCTCTAACGCCTATTGACGCAAAGGGCCTCGGTTAGATTTCCCTAGTCATCTCTATATCAAGTTTTCAATTCAATACTTCTCCATTTATCATCTCCTCTAACGCCTATTGACGCAAAGGGCCTCGGTTAGATTTCCCCAGTCATCTCTATATTAAGTTTTCAATTCAATACTTCTCCATTTATCATCTCCTCTAACGCCTTTTGACGCAAGGGGCCTCGGTTAGATTTCCCCAGTCATCTCTATATTGAGTTTTTAATTCAATCCTTCTCCATTTATCATCTCCTCTAACGCCTATTGACGCAAAGGGCCTCGGTTAGATTTCACCAGTCATCTCTATATTAGGCTTTTAATTCGATACTTATCCAATTATCATCTCCTCTAACGCCTATTGACGCAAAGGGCCTCGGTTAGATTTCACCAGTCATCTCTATATTAGGCTTTTAATTCGATACTTATCCAATTATCATCTCCTCTAACGCCTATTGACGCAAAGGGCCTCGGTGAGATTTCCCCAGCCATCTCTATATTGAGCTTTTAATTCAATCCTTCTCCATTTATCATCTCCTCTAACGCCTATTGACGCAAAGGGCATCGGTGAGATTTCCC
The DNA here is from genome assembly GCF_036898095.1 of Palaemon carinicauda. Taxonomy (NCBI): domain Eukaryota; kingdom Metazoa; phylum Arthropoda; class Malacostraca; order Decapoda; family Palaemonidae; genus Palaemon; species Palaemon carinicauda. The sequence goes on along the minus strand of NC_090731.1, from coordinate 23,870,619 downwards.
CAGCCATCTCTATATTGAGTTTTTAATTCAATCCTTCTCCATTTATCATCTCCTCTAACGCCTATTGACGCAAAGGGCCTCGGTTAGATTTCACCAGTCATCTCTATATTAGGCTTTTAATTCGATACTTATCCAATTATCATCTCCTCTAACGCCTATTGACGCAAAGGGCCTCGGTGAGATTTCCCCAGCCATCTCTATATTGAGCTTTTAATTCAATCCTTCTCCATTTATCATCTCCTCTAACGCCTATTGACGCAAAGGGCATCGGTGAGATTTCCCCAGCCATCTCTATATTGAGTTTTTAATTCAATCCTTCTCCATTTATCATCTCCTCTAACGCCTATTGACGCAAAGGGCCTCGGTTAGATTTCACCAGTCATCTCTATATTAGGCTTTTAATTCGATACTTATCCAATTATCATCTCCTCTAACGCCTATTGACGCAAAGGGCCTCGGTGAGATTTCCCCAGCCATCTCTATATTGAGCTTTTAATTCAATACTTCTCCATTTATCATCTCCTCTAACGCCTATTGACGCAAAGGGCCTCGGTGAGATTTCCCCAGCCGTCTCTCTATATTGAGCTTTTAATTCAATACTTCTCCATTTATCATCTCCTCTAACGCCTATTGACGCAAAGGGCCTCGGTGAGATTTCCCCAGCCATCTCTATATTGAGTTTTTAATTCAATCCTTCTCCATTTATCATCTCCTCTAACGCCTATTGACGCAAAGGGCCTCGGTTAGATTTCACCAGTCATCTCTATATTAGGCTTTTAATTCGATACTTATCCAATTATCATCTCCTCTAACGCCTATTGACGCAAAGGGCCTCGGTGAGATTTCCCCAGCCATCTCTATATTGAGCTTTTAATTCAATACTTCTCCATTTATCATCTCCTCTAACGCCTATTGACGCAAAGGGCCTCGGTGAGATTTCCCCAGCCGTCTCTCTATATTGAGCTTTTAATTCAATACTTCTCCATTTATCATCTCCTCTAACGCCTATTGACGCAAAGGGCCTCGGTGAGATTTCCCCAGCCGTCTCTCTATATTGAGCTTTTAATTCAATACTTCTCCATTTATCATCTCCTCTAACGCCTACTGACGCAAAGGGCCTCGGTGAGATTTCCCCAGCCGTCTCTATATTGAGCTTTTAATTCAATACTTCTCCATTTATCATCTCCTCTAACGCCTATTGACGCAAATGGCCTCAGTTAGATTTCACCAGCCGTCTCTCTATATTGAGCTTTTAATTCAATACTTCTCCATTTATCATCTCCTCTAACGCCTATTGACGCAAAGGGCCTTGGTGAGATTTCCCCCAGCCGTCTCTATATTGAGCTTTTAATTCAATATTTCTCAATTTATCATCTCCTCTAACACCTATTGACGCAAAGGGCCTCGGTTAGATTTCACCAGCCGTCTCTATGTTGAGCTTTTAATTCAATACTTCTCCATTTATCATCTCCTCTAACGCCTATTGACGCAAAGGGCCTCGGTTAGGTTTCACCAGCCGTCTCTATGTTGAGCTTTTAATTCAATACTTCTCCATTTATCATCTCCTCTAACGCCTATTGACAAAAAGCCTCGGTGAGATTTCCCCAGCCATCTCTATATTGAGCTTTTAATTCAATACTTTTCCATTTATCATCTCCTCTAACGCCTATTGACGCAAAGGGCCTCGGTGAGATTTCCCCAGCCATCTCTATATTGAGCTTTTAATTCAATATTTCTCCATTTATCATCTCCTCTAACGCCTATTGACGCAAAGGGCCTCGGTGAGATTTCCCCAGCCATCTCTATATTGAGCTTTTAATTCAATACTTCTCTATTTATCATCTTCTCTAACGCCTATTGATGCAAAGGGCCTCGGTGAGATTTCCCCAGCCGTCTCTATGTTGAGCTTTTAATTCAATACTTCTCCATTTATCATCTCCTCTAACGCCTATTGACGCAAAGGGCCTCGGTAAGATTTCCCCAGCCATCTCTATATTGAGCTTTTAATTCAATATTTCTCCATTTATCATCTCCTCTAACACCTATTGACGCAAAGGGCCTCGGTTAGATTTCCCCAGTCGTCTCCATCTTGAGCTTTTTAATCAATACTTCTCAATTCATCATCTCCTACTTCACGCTTCATAGTCATCAGCCATGTAGGCCTTGTGGAGCCCAGCTAAACGTTTGGCGAACTGTGAAATAAAAAAGGAAATGACAAAAATACAGGAAAATAGGGTTAAAATTAAACCGTGTTGAAACTGCATATATAACAGCATCCAGAGATTCAAACCGGACTTCTTTAAGTGTTCCTTTAGTTTTGGGAACGAAAAAATCTAAAGGAGCTAGATCAGGACTATAGGGGGAATATGGAAGAGTTTCCCACATAAATTCCCGCTGGACCTCTCTTCCAGCCTTTGATGAATGTGCAGGTGTGTTATCATGATGGAACAAAATTCTACGCTGCAACTTCTCTCGACGTTTTTTAGCCATTTCAGTCTTAAGTTTTCGCAAAACCTTTTTGTAGTAGTTCCCGGTGATTGATTTTTGTCTTTCAAGTAAATCAATCAAAATCACTCCTTTGGGGTCCCAAAACACTGTTGCCATAACCTTCTGAGCAGATCTCGCCACTTTGAACTTCACTGGTGCAGCTGAACCTCTTGGTAACCATTGCTTTGATTGAATTTTACTTTCTGGGTCATATTGATGGATCCAAATTCCATCTCCAGTAACAATCCGGTCAATAAACTCTGATTCATTTAATTCAAGCTTTGTTAAAACTGTCAGAGTTCAGCTCTTTGGTGCAGCTGGTCTTCGCACAACGCCTTTGGTACCCAACGTGCTGAAAGTTTATTCAAACTAAGATTTTTATTTAGAATTGAAAACGCTGAACCATGGGAGATCCCAGTCTCATTAACTATCATATCAATAGTAATCCGACGATCTTCATCCACTAGATTCTGCACCAAAGCCACGGTTCTTTCATTTGTTGCAGTCGATGGTTGTCCATTTCTTAGGTTGTCTTTGAGGTCCTCCCGACCATCCTTAAATCGCTTTATCCAATCATAAACAACTGATTTAGATGGAGAAAAATCTCCATAAACTTGTTGCAAATCTTCAATATTTTTTCCTGGTTTCCAATCCAGCTTGGTCAGGAATTTGATGTTAGCTCTGATCTTGAAATGTTGATTTTCCCTGGGCTCAATAAATTACTTTTCTGAAGCAAATGTTAACACCACGGTAGCAAGAGGAGGACTGAGGTGATTAGTCGATATGGATCACTACATCACAGATAATTGTTTACCAAGTAGTTGAGTTGTATCATTCCTGTGTAAATACATAATTCAAAAATTTTCCTGGAACTTTTTGACTTATCCTCGTATGTGTATGCAAGTATGCATGCATGTATGTATATGTTTGTATTATTTGTGTTTGTATGATACAAGTATTACATTTTATGAATATACAGAGCATATCAATGAAAGAATATAGTAACTTTTGCAAGTACTTGCTACACCTCTGTATAAAGTCTGATATACTTTATATATACGTTATATGGAAACTACACTTTTGCATAAGTGTGTTAAGCTATAACGCACAAGATCTGAATGATCTACAAAGTATGGGATATATTACTGTAGCGAAAGTCCATCCATAAACATTTCATATCGAGTCCATTTGGATCAACTTAGTTTCTGGAAGTCTGACGTTAACAGTCCTCGCAAATTTACAGGATCCTTTTTATGTTTTTGAACCCGCGACACTTTCATTCTGGCAGGCATGAATATGCAGCAGATGACGAGTTCACTCCATTCCATTCCTTAAATAAAAATGGAATGACTAACAAATGAAATACATCGCAAATAAAGGGGAATGTAAAGATGACGTTCGACAGATTCAAATATCGTCTCGAAGGACGTTATTAGGGAAATGCATTACAGTAAGTCATTCAAAAATTTATTTATTGATTGTTGAAAGTATTAGCACTGAACATCAATGGTTGTAGTGGTCAAAAATAAAATTCTTGATGGGAAACGTCACTCTAACATGCGTATTGCATATGCATTTGCTTCGGCGAGAGGGAGGAAAAGAGGAAAAAAAATGATTGTAGAAAGGGTAAGGCAATTGAATCGGAATATTCATACTCACACACACTCACACACACTCACATATGCACATGCAAACCCACACACACACACACACACACACACACATATATATATATATATATATATATATATATATATATATATATATATATATATATATATATATATATATGTATGTGTGTGTGTGCATGTACGTGTATGTATATTTATTCATATGTGTACATTAATTTGTT
>NC_090731.1:23844148-23851648 GCF_036898095.1 Palaemon carinicauda | reverse complement strand
TGGGTATTTTTTCCCTGTTGGAGTCCTTGGGCTTATAGCATCTTGCTTTTCAAACTAGGGTTGTAGCATAGCTAATAATAATAATAATAATAATAATAATAATAATAATAATAATAATAATAATAATAATAATAATAATAATGCTTTACTAAAGCATCTTATGCCCAGTAATCAGCCCATTCCCTTTTTTTTTTTCGTTTTATTTTAGACTTGCCATTAAATTAAACAATTGAAACCTACATTGCTCATATTTTCCTCTTTCGCTTCAATACAAATCTTGATAGCGAACCAAATGACAGTCCAGAAATATTATTTGTTGGTCTCGCTAATCTTTTTTTTTTTTACAATATGGACTTCTTAACTGCAGTTATTATTATCAGCATCATCATCATCATCATTATTATTATTATTATTATTATTATTATCATTATTATTATCATTATTAGGTAAGATACAACCCTTGTTGGAAAGCAGGATGTTATAAGGGCAAGGCTCCAACAGGAAAAAAAAGCCCAAAGAGGAAAGGTGATCAGGAAATCGATAAACTACAAGATAATTAATAAATAATTAAACTGGAATATTTTAAGAACATTAACCTCATTAAAAGATCTTTCATATATAACTTCAAAAAACAAGGGGAGAGAAATGAGCTAGAATAGTGTGCCCAAGTGTACCCTCAAGCAAGAGAACTCTAACCCAAAACAGTTTTTCTCTTTGCGTGGATTTGAATAATTCAATGATACTTAAAGTAATATAAGAATATAAAAACTATGAATAAGTAAAGTCGTATGTTGTTTTCAGGGGCATATTTATATTCTTTAGGTTATCCTTATTCTTCTCTTGAAGGGCATCAGAGTAAAAAACAAAAATCTAGAATAAAAAGAAAATGAAAAACAAAAAGTGAATCAAAGGCAAATTCGAAAAATTCCAATCAACTTGGTCCCTTTCCTTCAAATGGAGAAAAGAAAAATTCATGCTTTTGTGATTCCTTTGAAAATTCCAAGAACGAAACCTCCTTCCCTTTCTCCCCTCTCCCTTACTCCCCCTTCCTCTCCTGTTTCTTCCCCCTCCCTTTCAACCCCTTCCTCTCCTCCCCTTCCCTTCCTTTTCCTCTTCTTTCTACCTTCCTCACTTCTTCTCCTCCCCCATCCCCCTCCCTTCTTCCCCCTTCTTCTCCTCCCTCTTTCCCCTCCCTTCCTCATCTCCATCCTCCCCCTCCCTTTCTCCCTCCCTCCCTCTTCCTCTCCTCCCTCCTTCCTCTTCCTCTCCATTTTCCCCTCCCTTCCTCTCCTCCCTCCTCCACCTCCCTTCCTCTCTCCTCCACCTCCCCCTCTGTTGCTCCCTGAAGATGCACGTGTGGATTCTTGAAAGTCTTCCCACTTATTCCTCCCTATTCCAACCAGTTAGGTTTCCTTCCCATCCAACACGCCAAATACAAACACCGCGTAAGGGGACCGACCCATCATCAAAGGAAAACAAATTACACCGAAGAAAAGGAACGTAAAGCAAATGGGCAAAGGAAGGGGGGGGGGAGGGGAAGGGAATATCTAAAGAAATTTGAAGTATGAAAAATAAAAACATCCTTTTGCCGACTACTCTACCCTCTGTCTTTATTCACGCACAAGTAAACTTTAAACAGAAGTAAAATAAAAAAAAAATAAAAATAAAAACATTAAGTAGTCACATTCCAAATTGCCCATGAAGCGTTGTTGATAATAATTTATCGTTCAAAATTTATATCAAATTAATATCTCTCAAAGAGGTTATTCTTGTGTTAATAAGTACTTACGACGTTAAAATTTGATGGAAGAATAATGAAGAGTATTTCCAGAGGTAACACACATTACTGGAAAAGTATTAAAGATTTTCTTGTTCTTAAGAATCTGAGTGTAACACCCCATTACCCGGTCCTCCATAAATAAAATAAAAAGCTATTAATAGATTACGCAAGCTAACCTTATGGACGACTTATTGAATGAATAATATATAATGAATAAGAATGATTTCGGGTTCGAGTCTGAGTATAACACCCGTTACCAGTCGTCCTTAAATAGGAAAATTATTCTATTAACAGATTACGTGAACTAACCTTATGGACGACTTATTGAATGAATAATATATAGAAAATAAGAATCCTTTCGGCTATAGACATTGTTTTCTATTCCCAATAATGGTAAACGCCAATCTGCAATTTTCTACTCAAATAACTTAATTCAATGTTCTGCTCTGAAATCATCATCATCATCTCTTCGTACGCCTATTGACGCAAAGGGCCTCGGTTAGATTTCGCCAGTCGTCTCTATCTTGAGCTTTTAAATCAATACTTCTCCACTCATCAGCCATGTAAGGGTGGATGTTCCAATAGCATAAGCAAAAGTCTGCATTTTCCTTTTCGGATCATAGCTGTACTTACATTTTAGCCTTTCTCATCACCTCTATTCGTCCCTTGATTTTCATAACAGGGGAACTTACTATCAGCAAGAGAAAAGAAAGACCATGCGAATATGAATACAATAGGTTGTGTCATCTCCTCTATTGTCGTAGAAAGATTTGATGTTAGGTACACTGTTAAATATTTGCATTGAAAAAGCAGTAAAAATCCTGGAATAAATGTTCCCCGACATTTACCGTTTTAAGAACGTATATAGTGACGTCAAGGAAGGATATTTGGTAAAAAGATAATAATAAAGTAGGGTAAAATTAGGGTCGCCTGTATTTTACTGCAATACGGCTGAGAAAAATAATTTTATGCGGAGAATTTCCGATGAAAATTACGGTTGTTTTAACGGTCCTCCCAACAGGCCACCAATTCGCTAAAGAATCCTTACCAAGAATTAGTAAGTTTCTCAGAAACAGGAGGTCCTTATTATGAACCTCAAACTAGGCGAAGAAGTTATCCTGATACTCAAATTTGTACATGGCTCCACGAACCTCATTAGATAAGTTATCACGAGAAACCAGATTATTATTTTTATTATTTTTTTTTCCTATTTATTATTATAGTTTAAGAACACCTTTTGTCTTGTAAAGTATTTTCTGTGACTTCAGCAAAAGATAAGATCGGAAATATATATTATACTCTTTAATAACACCACTTATCAGAAAAAAAAAAAAAAATCTTCAGCAATGGGTAACTGGAATTTTATATTGGGTTAAAGGAAAATAGGATAGACAATAAAATGGATGAAAATGATTTTCCGTTGATAATCTTTGATAAACTTTTGTTTAATTTCAATAATTGCACTCCATGCTGTTAGGATTTTTAAGTGTGTTCAGCAGGCTGGCGTTCCATCTAGTTTTAGAATAAAATAATTTCTAAAAGTGTATTAATTTTCAAAAATGAAATAATGTTTTAAAATGAACTAATTTTTAGAAATAACATGATTTTAAAAAATGAAATAATCTTTAAAAATAAAGTATTTTTCTAAATTAAATAATTTTAAAAAATAGAACTTTTTTTTTTAAGAATTAATCTTTAGAGATGAAATTTTTTTTTTAAATTGAATAATTTTTAAGATTGAAATAAGTTTTAAAAATAAAGTAATTTTCAAGATTAATTTAAGTGTCTAAAAATAGATAGTCCTTTTTTTTCTTTAAGATTAAATTGATTGTTCAAAAGTAAAAAGAAATTATAAAAAATAAAATATTTTGTAGAAATAAAATAATTATTAAATAAAGCTTCTAAAGGAAAATAGTTGTACTACCAACCAGAATCCCTTGAACGACCTCTATGGATAATAGATTATGGCCGGCCCCATAGATCAATTGTTTATACTTAGAAAACAAGTAACAATAATGGCTCTTAATGATGATTTAATACCGGAATTAAAGGAGATAAAAACTAATCATACTACGCATAGAAATGTGTAAAAGGCTTGTGTCTTATAAGCTAGATATTGTCTGTAAGACGGATTCATTCTTACATCACAATTAACATTTTAAATTAGATTATATTTTTTACCATATTTATATATATATATATTAATACATATATATATATATTATATATATACTATATATATATATATATATGTATGTATATATATATATATATATATAATAATATATATATAATATTATATATAAATCCATATATGTATATATATATATATATATGTTATATATATATATATATATATATATTTATATATATATATATATATATATATCATCATCATCACCTCCTACACCTATTGAGGCCAAAGGGCCTCGGTTAGATTTCGCAAGTCATTCCTCCTCTCTCTCTCTCTCCTCTCTCTCTCTCTCTCTCTCTTCTTTCTTGTTATGACATTTCTCTATTCCATTCTATGTTTGCCCATCTTTCTGCCCTGTCTGTGTGTGTCCCTGTCCGTCTCTCTCTTATCTAAGCAGGCCATCTATCTTCGCTTGTAAGAGTTTGTTTCACTTTTCATCCAACGAAATGGAAAACGAAATTCCCTCTCCATATCTGGTGTTGCTTCCCTTCGCTCTTTCATTTTTATCTTCTGTTTTTCCCAAACCCGTTTTTATCACAATTTCGTTCTGATTCTCCCCTTCCTTCCTTCCTTTCTGTCTCCCTCCATTTATGGGCATTGTTTTTATTAATATCTTTTTTTTTTTTTTTACATTTCCTCCAATTTCCCTCTTGTTTCATTCCCATGCATCGTTCTAAACTCTTCTCTTTTGGTTTCAAAAATAAATAGTTTTATCATTTTACGAATATATTTTTAAATGAAAAGATAAAGTTATTATTTTGGGGACTATTTAATGTTCTTATTTTAGATAAATAGTTTCATATGTTTATAAATATATTTCCAAAGGAAAATATAAAATTTTTATTATTTTGTGAGTATCTAAATCGTTATGTATGAAAGAACCTAAATATTCAATATACATAAAACTTTATGTAAATTCCCAGCAATGCAATTTTATCATGCAAATCCTAAAACGTTTTGGTAATACAATTTGTTTTAGAGGTGTATCAACAAACATACCGATGTTTAGTTTAGACTTTATACTGCACTTTTTAAATGTACTAGAAACATTTAGAAATTTTGTTAAAATGTTATAATCAGGGGGATAACATGTTTATATTCTCACTGATTTTGAGTGTGGCTTCAAATTCAGTTACCTTAAAAGTGTCTAGTCATTATTATTATTATTATTATATTATTATTATTATTATTATTATTATTGTTGTTGTTGTTGTTGTTGTTGTTGTTGTTGTTGTTGTTGTTGTTTTCTCGTCAAGCAAACAAAGAGGCCATTCATATATCTGGTAGTCAACCTTAGAGATTGAAAACCCCGTCTCCCCTATATAACAAAGACGTATAATTACTTGATCTCTCCCTGGCCCTCGTGAGGAATGAGGAGAGGGTGTAGTCATACCCTTGTAAGAGGGTTATAACCCAAGAGGTACACTTGAAAACCGAGATTTCCCGTAAATCTGTTTGTGATCTGTGTGTGCATATCTATGTAAATAATCAGCCATCATTTTTAAAGGGTCGCTTACACTAGTGTTTGATAATGATGATAACCCAAAAAAAAATATCCGAGCTTCTAGGATACCAAATTCTGGTAAGGATCCTTATCCAGGATCCTTTCTGAGTTAGACCTAACTGTTAAGTAGCACTATGACTGGATATGAACGTAACGTAAGTGCGTTGTGATGAATCAATTTCATGTGAATAATTCGTTGCTAATAAAATGATTTTGCAAGGAAATTAACATATGAAGCACAATAAAGATGTCTTGTGCTCCAAACTGTATACATATAAGTAGAATTACAAATGATTAATAAATGTTATGTGCTGCAAGTATTATGAATTAATTTCCAATTATGTGAATAATTTGTTATTAATAAACAAATTTTGCCAGAAAAATAACATATGAATTACAATACAGATATGTGTTTCAAACTATATATACATAAGTATAGTTACAAATGATAACTAAATGCTATATACTGTAAGTATTATAAACCAATTTCAAATTATGTGAATAGTATGTCCATAATAAACAAATTTTGCCAGAGAATTGACATTAGAAACACAATGCAGATGACATGTGCTCCAAACTGTATACATATAAGTACAATTACAAATGATTGATAAGATGTTATATGCTGCAAGCATTATAACCCAATTTCAAATAATGCAAATAATTTGTTATTAATAAAAAAAATTCTAGAGATTTAACATATGAAGCACAATACAGATATGTGCTTCAAACTATACATACATAAGTATAGTTACAAATGATTAATAAATATTATATGCTGCAAGCATTATAAACCAATTCCAAATAATGTGAATAATTTGTTATTAATAAAAAAAATTGCCAGAAAATTAACATAAGAAGCACAATACAGATATGTGCTTCAAACTATATATACATGAGTATAGTTATAAATGATTACCAAATGTTATATGCTGGAAGCATTATATGCCAATTTAGAATAATGTGAATAATTTGTTGCTAATAAACAAATTTAGCCAGAAAATTAACATATGAAGCAAAATACAGATGCCGTGTGCTTCAAAATGTATTCACATAACTAGAGTTACAAACGATTAATATATGTTCTATTACTAGCATAATAGACAAATTTCAAATAAAGTTTAACAAAAAGAGGCTACATTTCCTTTATTAGATTGATGTTAGAAAGAATAAGCAAGCTAGGACATTAAAATAAAACTATGGTATCCTGTTCTCTTACAATGAAAAAGCAACTTGTATTACCATAGTTTAGCCAAAACGAAGGCATAAACATTACCGAGCAACAAGAAAACAAAAACAAATAAACAAACCGACTAAATGCTAGCACTTTCCTACGAAATTTATCCAAGATATTTGTTATAGGAGTTTAACCCCCTCGCCTTCAATCTCTTCCTGAAAGAAAACACGGGTTAAAAGATGAAGCTTAACCACTTTCATGTCACAGTTGGAATGGCAATATCCCACATACCCGAAAGAGTCCTCTCTCTCTCTCTCTCTCTCTCTCTCTCTCTCAAGTACACCATTGAGTCTCTCTATCTCTCTCTCCAGAAAAGTACACTACTGAGCCTCTCTCTCTCTCTCTCTCTCTCTCTCTCTCTCTCTCTCCAGAAAAGTACTCCTCTCTCTCTCTCTCTCTCTCTCTCTCTCTCTTTCTCCAGAAAAGTACTCCTCTCTCTCTCTCTCTCTCTCTCTCTCTCTCTCCAGAAAAGTACTCCTCTCTCTCTCTCTCTCTCTCTCTCTTCTCTCTCACTCCAGAAAAGTACTCCTCTCCCTCTCTCTCTCTCTCTCTCTCTCTCTCCAGAAAAGTACTCCTCTCTCTCTCTCTCTCTCTCTCTCTCTCCAGAAAAGTACTCCTCTCTCTCTCTCTCTCTCTCTCTCTCTCTCTCTCTCTCCAGAAAAGTACTCCTCTCTCTCTCTCTCTCTCTCCAAAAAGCTCACTAATGAGCCTCTCTCTCTCTCTCTCTCTCTCTCTCTCTCTCTCTCCAGAAAAGTACTCCTCTCTCTCTCTCTCTCTCCTCTCTC
>NC_090731.1:23826648-23839148 GCF_036898095.1 Palaemon carinicauda | reverse complement strand
CCAAATAGCCTGGGGTTAAAAGGGTTAATGTTATTAAGAACATTATTGGTATACCATGAAAATCCAAGTATATTATGAAAATTTAAGGCGTTTTTTGGCAGATAAAATACTTTTCATTACCCATGAAAATATTATCCCAATTCTACACTGTTAAAAAACTGCCGTAAAAAACGGCAAAAATTCTGTAATAAATGTTCCCCGACATTTACCGTTTTAAGAGCGTATATATTGACTTTAAGGAGCGATAGTACGGACACCAAACCCGCAAAAGATAATAACAAAGTATGGTTCAAACCACCGTTCCCTTTATTTTACTGAAATACGTCAGAGGACAGTATATTTTACGGAGAATTTCCGATTAAATTTTTTTTTTTTTTTTTTTTTTTTTTTACAGTGTATGGTTCATTTGATATTACCTCCTTTACACTGGTACAGTAATGGTTACTTTTGGAATATATGTTTCCTGTGACGCACTTATTTATTCGTCCTTGAATAATTGCATTGCTGGCCTCTAGTGTAGAATCTATCTCATCCATAACGAAATCAGTTCTTTGCCGGCCCATGAATTCAATACAACTGTAGATAACTTTCACAATCATTTAAATTTTATTTATTCTAATCGTCTCTAAAAATCTATACTTGATCAACAAGATAATACCACTAATTGTTCCTCATTAATTGTTGTGGTGACCTTTTGGAAACGTCCTTACTTGACATTCTGGCGGACTGGTGTTCGAGTTACGTTTAAGCTCGATAGTATCTTATAGCGTCTGCAAGCTCTCCATCCTTGTGACCTAAGGATTGTGGTTTTGGGGACCCCATAAGTCTACCTGCTGAGTCATCAACAGCCATTTCCTGGCCCTCCTTATTCCATGCTTGTGTAGAGAGGGCGGGGGGGGGGGGGGTTGGGCTCTGATCATATGTACATTTGATCAGTCTCTAGGGCATTATCCCGCTAGCTAGGGCCTCTGCTATTCATGAGTGGCCTTTAAATCTTTAAATAGCTTTTAAAAAAGGTTATAAAGAAAGCTGATCATTATTTAATGAAATTTGACAATGAAAGCATTACACTATTCGTCCTCTTGGATGTAAGAAATAACATAGCTTTTGTAGGGAAGACATGATCAGTAACGAATAAAGGAAAATCATTTGCTTGACAATTGTAAACTTGAGTGTTGATGTTTTGAACAGAAAACAAGCAATGGATTTCCATGTTCACATCTATATGTTATGCTCGACATACAGCGACGTGGCTCGGACTCTAGCAAAGTGTGTGTTAGAATTAGAAATTCCAACTTCTCTGCCTAGCCTCTCGAGTCTCAAGTGAAATTTTTGAAAGAGGAAATGAGCTATCACTAGCAATAAAATGTCCTTCCTTCTGCTATATAAAATTCATGTATAGATTTGAAGAAAAGGTTTAAGTAAATATTAACTTGAGGATAAGGATACGAATTGTTATTCAGCATAAAATCCGTAGGTGCTAGTGTAGTTTGCATCCTACTAGGATATTTAGAATTTAGCTTGTATCCTTCTAACGATTTAGGTGATATGTACAGTCACTCATATAAATTGATGGATGTCCGGGTGTTTGAGAGAGATTTCCATTTCACCCCTTTCTGGACGACAGGTGTCTGGGAGTGTAAGACCAGTCGAATATTGAACTACCTAACTCTGCTGTAGTATTGTTAACTTTTACGAGTAGGTTATTGATCTGTTTTTTTTTTTCCACGTAGATATATATTTCAGAGGTTCTGTTCTTTCCTTCTCTTCTGCCCTGTTTTTTTTCTCTCGCCTTTCTACTTGTAGTCAGTGTGAATTAAATGGGATGGTGGATCAGTCCAGAAATAATTAGCAACAAGAAGTATTTCATGACAGTGGATGGAGAATTTTGTAGCATACCATAAAAAACCTCCCTCTGGATCTTATTTTTTTTTTCCAGACTCATTAAAAAAAAATGCTAAGATGTATGATTTTTCCCTTTTTCAAAATTGGATTAAATAGGCACTGCTAGTCTTCTGCTATAAAGCTTGACTCTCTGAAAAAGGATTGTTCATTAAACTATTCTATTGGAAGCCTAATTTGATTTGCACAGGCTCACATTGTAGGCAGTTGTCTGTGTCATTTAGACCATTATGCCAAATGCTAGGATCGTTGAGGGTCATTCCACACTACTTACACCTACCCTTGAAATAATTTTTGATATCCTGAAATTCAATTATCTAACGCCACGATCGAAATCAATGGGACTTGAACCCGGTTGTGCCAAGCAGTACACAGAAATTAAATTCCATTGTTAGTAATATTGATAGTAATGGCAAAGGACTTTGCGGCATGGTGAAATGATGTATTTTTGGGGATTAATTTAATAAACTAAACATGTCAGAGTCAAGCTCTTGAGATGAATGTAATGTATAGGCTGAGGATTGGCCATAGTCGGCCAAAGCACAAAATCTTTTCGTTTTTTTCTTCTTTTGAGCGATATTCATGCACAGTTTAAAAGTACTTCAAGTTTTGCTTATTATATTTTTTATTTCTTTGCTTGCTTTATCATTCAGTTGAATTTATAGCTATTATTATTATTATTATTATTATTATTATTATTATTATTATTATTATTATTATTATTGCAGTTGTTGTCAATTACTTATCTTTTCAAAGTATTTGGTATCAATTTTCACCAACAGATTTCAGTTATGTTTAATTAATGATAATTTGTATTCATCCACCTTTTTTTTTTCAAATACTTTGGTAATCATATTTGATGCTTCTACTGATAGTGGAGAAGATATCAGAACATGTTCCGGAGAATCTTCCATTTCCGGAACCAGACACCAAAATTAGCACACAGACTCGTCGGGGATTGCTATTTTTAATAAAAAGGATGCTATTGAATTTACAGAAATATTGCATTTCGCAATAAGATCGCAAAGACTTGCCTTATCTGAATGCTCTTGATGTCATAGCTTACATTTTTTTTTTTTTACTGCGTAGAATCCGAATTTAGAAATATGTACTTACCCATTTCCTATATAAGCTATAAAAACTTTAACAAAACAAGAGGAAGAGAAACTAGATAGAACAGTGTGCCCGAGTGTACCCTCAAGCAAGAGAACTCTACCCCAAGACAGTGGAAGACCATGGTTCAGAGGCTATGGCACTACCCAAGACTAGAGAACAATGGTTTGATTTTGGAGTGTCCTTCTCCAAGAAGAGCTGCTTCCATAGCTAAAGAGTCTCTTCTACCCCTACCAAGAGGAAAGTAGCCACTGAACAATTACATTGCAGTATTTAACCCCTTGGATGAGGGAGAATTGTTTGGTAATCTCTGTGTTGTCAGGTGTATGAAGTCAGGGGAGAATCTGTAAAGAATAGGCCAGACTATTCGGTGTCTGTGTGGGCAAAGGGAAAGTAAACCGTAACCAGAGAGAAGGATCCAATATAGTACTGTCTGGCCAGTCAAAGTACTCCATAACTCTCTAGCGGTAGTATCTCAACGGGTGGCTGGTGCCCTGGCCAACCTACTACCTACATACATATATATATATATATATATATATATATATATATATATATATATATATATATATATATATATATATATATATATATATATATATATATATATATATATATATATATATATATATATATATATATATATATATATATATATATATATATAGTTTGCCTAAGTATATTATACATAGAAAATAATAGTGTCATTTGAAAAATGAAATTATTTATTATCTGGTTCTTTAATATCTTTAGACATTTTCGTCTTTTGAGATTTACTGAGGATTTAGTTAGACCTAACTTGTGAAGGTTTAAATGCTGTTTGCCCCTCCTTGCCTTATTGTTATATGGGACTTGAAGTTGACACTTCTGATTTTATAATTCTTATGAAGCCTATAGGCCTAGAATTAAAATGAAGAAGAGACTGTGGAGAAATTTCACAAATCATAACTTTATGCCCAGATAGACACCTTTCATAAATGACAAGATTTGATGCAAAAATTTATTGTTGCTACCAGACATATAGCCATACCCTAGTATGTGTTAAAGACAAGACGACAGAGCCATATTATTATTATTATTATTATTACTGTTTTTGTTGTTGTTATTCGAGATACGTTGCTATCGTAGAATCTGCCCATTATAGGTGTGAGGGAATATGTCTGACCCGATTATAGCTTTCCCTTCGTAAATTAAAGTTGGATGATATAGGTAGATTTAATTGTATTTCTGGTACCGAAGATAACATACCACTTCGCTTATTTACTTATTCATTCATCATTATTACTTCTCCCTTAATATACTCCTCAAGAGATTAGACCTATATAGGCAGCGTTGACTGTTACCTAAGCTTTGGCTTGAAATAATTTATTGCAAGTTTCGAAACCACGACCCTAACTACCTTTTGCTTCATACACAAAACGACATAAGCAAAATCAAGTAATAACTTTGAATTGATAACCCAAATGCATAGATGGTTATTATTATTAGACAACAGGACTAAGCTTAGATTATTTTCCCTCTTGAAGCCCTCTTTCCCACTCCGACTATCTACAGACACAGTTCCAGGAATAGTCTCACGGAATCAAGGTGTTCAGAGGGATTCGTGTTTCATTAATGTATTACTTTTTTTTCTGAAATATTATTGTAGCACAATTGTTTTAACTATCTAATATTTTTTTCAATAATGAAATTTTTCATAACAGTTGAACAACTTTGTGCATTCATACACATGTTTACAAAGTGAAATATGAGATTTATTACTAAGAGACAAGTTATGGTCAACGCTGTCCAATGCAATAATAAATAAATAGCAACAGTCTGGCTGCATACTGTAGACGGGAATCCCCCCCCCCCCCCGACTTCATGCCTTTTATTAGTAGAGGAAGAGAAGGAAAAGGATAAGAAAGGGTTACTAATGAGAGAGAGAGAGAGAGAGAGAGAGAGAGAGAGAGAGAGAGAGAGAGAGAGAGAGAGATTCAACACCAGACCAAAGAAAGCCTGTTGCTGTTTTGCTGGATAACCGGGGGACGTCAGTGGCAGGATACTATCTTTCTATCCTGCCTGTCTCGGAACCCCAAACCGAGAGGTAGTCCTGAATCGGAAGACACCTAAGAGGAAGGATCCTCAACGGAGTCGATTTCTTAGGGCTTGACCCGACCCAGGACTCTCGGAAAACCCGAGTCTCTTTACTTTAGGTTATCCAGGACGATACAGACATCACTGCCAGTACTTGTCGGAAAATATTCTCTATTTAAGAAGACTCAAACATTTTATGTAAAGTTTATAGATTTGTTGATAAATTCATAATTTTTTTTATAAAGTTTGATAATTAAGAATTTAGTTGCCTTTCATAATAATCATCATTATAGCTATTTATGAATTTTGAATATTATTTTAGCAAATAGATCAGTATTTTGATGGCCAATGGTTGGCACCCATTGATACTATTGCGAAAGTTATTGGGTACTGTCAGATCCCTCTCTGGATAAAGCACATTTTCCCTTTACTTAATTTTCGAGTCAACACAATATGAATCTCTTTATTAACTTTTTAAGGACAAAACTGAATAACACTATTCCTATTTAAATATGATTTCAAAAAAATAGTTTACTTATAAAATCATTGATTAAAATTTTGTTTTAATGTACTGTACAAAAGAGGAAAATCAAATAAATAGATTCGAAGAGTAGACTCGAGAGGCCGACCCTGTTATACAATGGGAATAATGAGGTTGAAAGATGCAGACAGTTACTTGAATAGCTAAACTCTTCTAGAGTCGA
Organism: Palaemon carinicauda; assembly: GCF_036898095.1. Lineage (NCBI taxonomy): Eukaryota > Metazoa > Arthropoda > Malacostraca > Decapoda > Palaemonidae > Palaemon > Palaemon carinicauda. The sequence continues at coordinate 23,833,353 of NC_090731.1, read as the reverse complement.
TGCTTTGCAATGAGAGTATAGCTGTTAGGAACCTTGTTTTCAATAATGGCTCAGCAATAGCTTATTAGGAAGCAGCGGGTTCTCTGGTGTGTTGCAAGGAGTCTTAAACGATTAAAACATATTATTTACAAGAACAATATCAAGTCGACCTTTCAGGGGTCGGAAGTTTAGTCTGAACACTGTGTCACTGAGATGTGCTTTAAAGATAAAAGACTTTTCACCCTCAAATTCAATACTCCGTATTTATTAGGCCTATAAACATTTCCATTCCTTAACCTGAATATCCAGCCTAGAATTTCCATCGAACAGTCACAAATAGTTTCCAAGATTTCACTATAACTATTGTTTGTTCGTAATTAAGACTTTCTAAGGTCCAAACAATATCAGTAGACCATGTTTGATAAAATTCTTTGGAAACTTAAATTTTACAGCATGTGATGTATGAAGTAGGAGATGATGAATGGAGAAGTATTGATTTAAAAGCTCAAGATAGAGACGGCTGGCGAAATGTAACCGGGGCCGTTAGGGTCAATAGGCCTAGGAAAAGATGATGACCATATATATAATGAATTTTAATTCAAACTCTTTAAAATATTAAAACTGGTCAGTTTAATTCATGAAAAGTAACTCATCAAAATAGTTTCTCTTAATTATTTTTTTCTCTTGGAATCTGAAGTTGTCTAAATTTCTGGGAAATTGCGTAATCGTTTGTACACTGAAATAGATCATATTTGCTGCTACTGAAGAAACACAAGAGGAATATAAATGCTTGATTTTAGAATACTGCACAAAAGCAACGATGTGCCGGTAATGTCAGGTAGGCCTACAATGCAAGGCTCTATAGCTGCAGAAGCTGTGATGTCATATAGGCGTACTATGCAACGCTTAAAACATGTAAATGCAGAAGCTATAATGTCAGATATGCCTACAATGCAACGCTTAAAATATGTAGATGCAGAGCTGTAATGTCATATGGGCCTACAATTCAACGTTGAAAACATGTAGATGCAGAAGCTATAATGTCAGATATGCCTACAATGCAACGTTTAAAACATGTAGATGCAGAAGCTATAATGTCAGATATGCCTACAATGCAACGCTTAAAACATGTAGAGGCAGAGCTGTAATGTCATATAGGCCTACAATTCAACATTGAAAACTTGTAGATGCAGAGGCTATAATGTCAGATATGCCTACAATGCAACGTTTAAAACATATTGATGTATTGTAGAAGCCATGACTCCGTTTTCTCTCTTTCCTCGGATGTTCTAATGGTATTTCTTTTAAAAATGAGTATGCCTTCACCTAAATGAAAACTTACTATGCAGCAAATGTAAATTAAGATAATCTGCCTTTAGGAGATATGATTATTGTGACAGACTAAAAGAAAAATGGCATCTCATCCGTCTGGGACTTTGACACCACGAAGGAAACGCTATCTCTTCATAGTGATTTTCTTTTTTCAGGTTTTTTTTTTTTCGTAAATCATTGGTAAAGCGAAGGTCTTAGTAAGGTCTACAGATCTTGGTTAAGTAAAAATTTTGTTTGATACTGGAGGATCATCGGTGCCATGATGGTTGAGGAGTCTCTAGAGGTGGTGCTTTTGCTTTTTTATCCTCACTTAATATGCAGCATATTCAAAATTCATAACTAGCTATAATGATGATTATTATGAAAGGCAACTAAATTCTCAATTATCAAACTATATAAAAAAATTATGAATTTATCAACAAATCTGTAAACTTTACATAAAATGTTTGAGTCTTCTTAAATGGAGAATATTTTCTGACAAGTACTGGCAGTGATATTTGTCTCGTCCTGGATAACCTAAAGTAAAGAGACTCGGGTTTTCCGAGAGTCCTGGGTCGGGTCAAGCCCTAAGAAATCGAATCCGTTGAGGATCCTTCCTCTTAGGTGTCTTCCGATTCAGGACTACCTCTCGGTTTGGGGTTCCGAGACAGGCAGGATAGAAAGATAGTATCCTGCCACTGACGTCCCCCGGTTATCCAGCAAAACAGCAACAGGCTTTCTTTGGTCTGCTGTTGAATTCTCCTCTCTCTCTCTCTCTCTCTCTCTCTCTCTCTCTCTCTCTCTCTCTACAATTATTTATTTTTGCATTGGGCAAGCGTTGTTCGTAAGTTGCCACTTAGTAATAAACCTTATATTTCACTTAGGAGATATGTGTATGTATGAAACAACGGTGGTCAACTGCTATGAAAAATTCTATCATTGAAAAATATTGGATCGGTAAAGAAATCGTGCTAGAATATTTCAAAACAAAAAATAAATACGGTAATGTAGCCCGAATCCCTCTAAATACCGTGATTCCTGGAACTGAGTGGGAAAGAGGGCGTCAAAAGGGAAAATAATTCAAGCTTAGTCCTGTTGTCTGGTAATAACAATTTATGCATTTGGGTTATGAATTCAAAGTTATTATTCAATTTTGCTTGTGTCGTTTTGTGTATAAAGCAAAAGTTAGTTGGGGTCGTGGTTTCGAAACTTGCAATAAATCATTATAAGCCAAATTTCAGGTTATAGTTAAAGCTGCCTATATACTGTAGGTCCAATCTCTCGTGGGGTTTATTCAGGGAGAAGAAATAATGATAAATAAATAAAACTATAATTAATTCTACCTCTATTATTTAATTTAATTCACGAATAGAAGTCTATAATAGGGTCAGACATATTAACCCAAAGCTGTAATGTGCAGATTCTACAATAGAAACGTATCTCGAATAATAATAATAATAATAATAATAATAATAATAATAATAATAATATGGCTCTGTAGTCTTGGCTTTATAACATACTAGGGCATGGTTATATGTCAAATGGCAACAATAGATATTTGCATCAAATCTTATAACTTAATAAAGGTGTCTAACTGGGCATAAAGTTGCTATTTGTGAAATTTCTCCACAGTCTCTTCGTCATTTTATTTTTAGGCCTATAAGCTTAATAAGAATTATAAAATCAGAAGTGCGAACATCAAGTCACATATAACAGTAAGGCGAGGAGGGGCAAACTGAGCATTCAAACCTTCACAAGTCGGGGCTAACTAAATAATAAGTAAATCTCAAAAGACGAAACTTTCTAAAGACATTAATGAACCAGGTAATATACAATGATTAAGACTGATAATACAAATATTATTGTTTAAGTAAATAGTAGACAGCAATAATTCATTAAAACATATGTATAATTCTTTGTAATACATAGGCCTATGTGAATAATAAAACACGCAAATTCCAGTAAAACAATTAGAATAAAGACAATTTCATGTTTTAAAAGACGTCATTATTTTCTTGGTATAATATATATATATATATATATATATATATATATATATATATATATATATATATATATATATATATATATATATATATATATATATATATAGTTGTTTATCCTCCTGGGAATAATGTCAAGCAATCTATTACAAATATTTTCCTCACGCACAGACTCCCAAGATGATAAGCATTCGCTAATGATTGCTTGTCTACTATTGCGAACGGGAAACGATTATGAAAATGAACGCTTGGTTATAAAAATGAATTAACTCTTTGTTTCCTTCTTCGGTTGTGTAGCTGTATACTGTACATATAGGCAGTAAGACTATACTTAATTGCCACATATTATTCATCTTGCTGCCTGAAATAGTACACTCTAAACCTCGTATCTGTAGCCGCACAGTGCTGTGTAGGTCAGACCAAAACAGTAGCATTCTCGTCGACTGCAGCATTCCGACTTGCACATACAATTATCTGCTACCGGCAACTCTCTGCAATGGGAGGAAACTTTGTCCAAATTATCTTTTCTTAGTCTAGCACAAGTTTAAGGGAATTTTTCCTCTCCTTGTCACCCTGAGTCTCACCCCACATCCTCGCTTTGATCTAGTTTCAGCTTTCATACTAAATGGCCAGTAGAAATAAAAAACAATGTCTGCTCTCTTGTATTTGGTAGAGTGTGCTTGTATTGTAAGAAGTACATCGAGCATTGCTTACTTTTCAAAAGTTTTTGAACTTCATGAGGGCCAATCACCCAATAATGCTACACCAGGGTTGTAACTTGGCTCTCAAGAATAGTAATGAGGTGGGATTTTTGACATGTGTGGAGCTTTCTGCTATCATTGGAGGGAAGAAGTCTGTGATTGGTTCTCATGACGGAAGAACTCCATCAAGTCATACTCTCTGCCCTAGCATGATATGAACAGCTTGGAGAACAGACGATTGTTTGCTTTGAAGAGTCAACGGATACTGATACCTGTAGTAAAAAGTCAACCCTGTTCCTTTTGATTTGTTCATAGATGGTGGATTCTTCTTTTCTTCCCCGTCTCTTAATAAACTCCTGGAAATTGACATTTCCTTTCTCAAAGTGTGCGCTAACCAGCTCTGAAAAAACTTATAGTGAGCAATGTTCTTTGCATCAAGTGAAAGCAGGTCTCAACTCTCAGCCTGGAGAAGATTGCTCACATCTTGCATGCCTTGTGAGAGCTTTTATATTCTCTCAAGGAGCACTGTGCTCGTTCTGTTTTGTCATGCTGGATGGTGTGTTTAGAACCCCCTTGATCCCACTTCTTGCCTCATACTGTGTACCCAAGAGGCTGACTTCAGGACCAGCTACCATCCACCATCTCAGTACTGACAGGTCTTCAGTCATGCCCATTGCACTCCCGCCTGCCTTAATGACAGTGATGGACCCAGAACAAAAAGCATCTCATTTATTGCATGGAAGAGGGAAATATTAGTCACATAGTGTAGCCATTATGTTTTTGTGGTTGTTATGCACATGGTGATTTGAGCTCTTCACTCTTCTTCTTCTGGCAAGAACAACAATTGCTTCAGTCAGTCTGGAATTTACAGCCCTGGGTCTGTTACTTGCTATCTTGGTGAATGGCATTAAAGGTATCATACTATGGTAATTATCTTTATTCCGTGAATCGATGCCGAGGATTTATCCTTTTTACCACCTTGATCTCGTTCAAGTCCTTTGCAGTCTGTTCAGTAACCAAGACACTACATGCAAAGGGCTATGGACCTGTTAATCTTAGCTCGGCTCTCCTGCGCTGGTACAACCGGTATTATATGGTTGCTTATTGATCCAGGGCTTATTAGACAGCATCTGGGACGCTAAAATAATGATTTAGGCACACTAAATAATCATTCGGCTGATACTAAGCCCCATACTGAGGTTCACAACAGTGGTGCCATCCAGCGTGTCCTGATTGAGTGTTGACATTGCTCTACTGCAATGAGGAAGTCAATGGGTAAGTACATATTTCTAAATTCGGACTCTACGCAGAAAAAAAAAGAAAAATGTATGATTTGACATCAAGAGCATTCGGATAAGGGAAGTCTTTGCGATCTTATAGCGAAATGCAATATTTCTGTAAATTTAATAGCATCCTTTTTATTAAAAAGAGCAATCCCCGACGAGTCTGTGTGCTAATTTTGGTGTCTGGTTCCGGAAATGGAAGATTCTCCGGAAAATTTTCTGATATCTTCTCCACTATCAGTAGAAGCATCAAATAATGATTACCAAAGTATTTGAAAAAAAAAGACGATAAGTAAAAATTATCATTAATTAAACATAACTGAAATCTGTTGGTGAAAATTGATACCAAATACTTTGAAAAGATAAGTAATTGACAACAACTGCAATAATAATAATAATAATAATAATAATAATAATAATAATAATAATAATAATAATAATAATAGCTATAAATTCAACTGAATGATAAAGCAAGCAAAGAATTAAAAATTATAATAAGCAAAACTTAAAGTACTTTTAAACTGTGCATGAATATCGCTCAAAAGAAGAAAAAAACGAAAAGATTTTGTGCTTTGGCTGACTATGGCCAATCCTCAGCCTATACATTACATTGCTCCCAAGAGCTTGACTCTGACATGTTTAGTTTATTAAATTAATCCCCAAAAATACATCATTTCACCATGCCCGCAAAGTCCTTTGCCACTACTATCAATATTACTAACAATGGAATTTAATTTCTGTGTACTGCTTGGCACAACCGGGTTCAAGTCCCATTGATTTCGATCGTGGCGTTAGGTAAATGAATTTCAGGATATCAAAAATTATTTCTCGGGTGGGTGTAAGTAGTGTGGTATGACAATAAAGATCCTGGCATTTGGCATAATGATCTAAATGACACAGACAACTGCTAACAATGTGAGCCTGTGCAAATCAAATTAGGCTTCCAATGGAATAGTTTAATGAACAATCCTTTTTCAGAGAGTCAAGCTTTATAGCAGAAGACTAGCAGTGCGCATTTAATCCAATTTTGAAAAAGGGAAAAATCATACATCTTAGCATTTTTTTTTTTAATGAGTCTTTGGAAAAAAAAATTAAGATCCAGAGGGAGGTTTTTTTTATGGTATGCTACAAAATTCTCCATCCACTGTCATGAAATACTTCTTGTTGCTAATTATTTCTGGACTGATCCACCATCCATTTAATTCACCCTGACTACAAGTAGAAAGGCGAGAGAAAAACAACAGGGCAGAAGAGAAGGAAAGAACAGAACCTCTGTAATATATATCTACGTGGAAAAAAAAAAAAAAACAGATCAATAACATACTCGTAAAAATTAACAATTACTACAGCAGAATTAGGTAGTTCAATATTCGACTGGTCTTGCACTCCCAGATACCTGTCGTCCAAAAAGGGGTGAAATGGAAATCT
>NC_090731.1:23811648-23816648 GCF_036898095.1 Palaemon carinicauda | reverse complement strand
TCATAACTACGAGACCTTTAAACCTCGAACATGTGGTGATGGGGTTGGGATAAAATCAGGTGGTGGTTAACGATGATGGTGGAGAGGTGGTAATTGAGTGACCTTAATGTATGGCTTATCAACATTTGTGAAGTGATGAAGATGATGTGATGATGATGATGGCAATACCATTATAGATAACAATTAATGTCAATGATTCCATGAAATAAATCATATTGTTATTCATTTATTATTTTTTACATGCAATATGGCATAAAATGCATCCAATTGAAATGATGGCGATGTTTAAAAAACTATTGCTGGTAACTCAACTAAGTTTTGACATATATGCAAAGCCTATACTAGATTAGAATATCCTATAGTGTCTTCTCAGTCTAGAATAATTAAATATTACAATTGCTAATTTGTAGCTATGATGACTAATAAAAACATCGGTTACAAAACTTGGCGTGTAACATTTGCTTTGGGTAACATATACCTGTATAGTCCAGGCTAAAGATGTGGCTTGGGCTGGTTTTAGATATTCACACTAATTGTCCAAAGTATCGGTAACCAACAAATTTTATGGTCGCCGGCCTTTCAAAAACAAACCAAGATGCAAGAAAAGTGTAAGATCAAAATTATTGACTTATTTCTTTCGGTAACAAAGTAACAAAGTTTTCGTAATTAGCGATATCATTTTCAATAACTGGATTGTTAATTGTCGGAATGTGATGAGTCATATATGACTTACAAATAGCTTTAATCTTTATAAGCTGAACCGAAAACAAAACCTAAATAGCAGATAGACGGACAGCAATACTTAATAGCCACAATTCATGACAATGGTGTTAACAAAGTTCTGATTGACTTCGCTCGATGTTTCTTAAACATAGGTGCCTGTTCCCTTAAGAGATGTGTGGTCGATTCCTAACCATATGAATATGAATAATTAAAACAAAAATATTTCGTTTTATTCGCAGGTTTATTAATTTTTCCTTGAAAACAGTAATACAGCATTTGTCCTAGAAGCAATTTTTCATTTAATACACATCAGAACCACTTTATATCATAGCTTTTATGCGTTTTTTCTCTTGTATTTCGACACTTCAGGGGTGCAAGAATTTTATGCTGATTTGAAAAGAGAGGATGCATTGAAAAAAGGTTAAGAACCACTGATCGCTATGAGCGTTCATTAAATAAAATAAGACATTGGTTCCTTACTGCTGTTACGATTCAATAAAAGGGAATATGCTGGGGGGGGGGGGGCTCAGTGAAGTAACAAACCATCCATAACCAGACCGCGATTTGATAAAGAAATAAAGAAACCGCGGGACCAGGGACCGCCTTAAAATCAACCTATATCACACGTGGTTTAGGTTTGCTTGTGTTTTTAGTTAGTTACTGAACATCTTTGGAACTTGAGATATCCCCCACCCCCCAAAAAAGAAATGCAAATTCAACGCAAAGTAGTTATCGGTTTTGTGTGATCCTTGGACACATCCAAGTAACATAAAAAAGTGTGTCCTTAGAGAGAGAGAGAGAGAGAGAGAGAGAGAGAGAGAGAGAGAGAGAGGAGAGAGAGAGAGAGAGAGAGAGACAGCTGCTAGGATAATGCTAACGAGCGCTCTATCCTTCTGACTTATATTAATTGGAATAGTCAGTTCCCACAGTATTTAAGGAGTATTTATAGAGAAATGTATTAAGGAATAAAAATATATCAGTGTGATTATACCTTTCGATCACTATTATCGAAAACGATTGATTTCTTATAGGATTAAGAGATAAGACCTCTTTATCTCTCTAATACATCTATATCTATATATATATATATATATATATATATATATATATATATATATATATATATATATATATATATATATATATATCATTAATCATCGTATTTCTTAGAGTGCTATTGGTAATTTCTCTACCCCTCACATTCGAACCATCAAACGATGTCTTGGTTGTTTAAACGTCGGCCACCTTTCAGGGCAAGAAGGGCATGATCTCTCCAAGTCAGGTCTGGCGAGGCGACACCGGTTTTGTTGCTGTGTGTACGTTAGTGTATAAAACATTTTATTTGAAGCGCGCTTGTTTAGGTTGGAAAGGGTGAAAAGAATATTTAAGTGCATAAAAAACTTTATTTAAAGAGCCCGTCTTTACAATAAAATCCGTATGGATAAGTTAATCCTCTCTCTCTCTCTCTCTCTCTCTCTCTCTCTCTCTCTCTCTCTCTCTCTCTCTCTCTCTCTCTCAAACGCGCACACACACACGCACACACACTCCCTTACACCGCCATTGACATTATCGATTTTCAACAATACTTGAAAATACTTGTTTACGAAAAGCTTTTCGATTTCTCTCTTCCACCTCATCGCTCGGAAGGAGCATCTGACATACAAAAATCGCGGAATTAATCTAAAGGAAGCTTTAAGTTTTCCAATTTCAGAAGTTATTCCCCGGAGGCCAGATTCGGAAAACTCATTCTACTCCGTAATTAACTTACAGCGAAGATTATTGTTGTAAGGACCCCCTTTTTAAAACTCAACTCTGATTGTCGTTTCCTTATCTGGTGGGGGAGATTTGCTGTTTGGGATCTGGTGAGGCGTTAAAATTCCAATTTATTTTTGTTGGTTCCTTTTGATTGTGCAGGTCATGCTTTCTGGGGTATTCAAATGCTTATGTTCTTAAGTAAAGTACACTACTGTACTTTGACATACACTCATGCAACATTCTACTTAGCCTTATAAAATGACAATTTCTGAAGCAATATAAATCACTAAATTGTCATACCTCATATAACATTTTACTTTACCCTTTAAAAATGTAGTTTTTGAAGAGATGTAAATACTTATACACTTATGTACTTATACATACACTTACCTTCTCCATCATAAGGCTCAACACTACACAGTATTCTGGAATTTTTATTCCAGCAGTGACTAGATTGTAGAATGATCTTCCTAATCTTGCAGTTGAATCGGTGGCACTTCAGATGTTTAAATTTGCTGCGAACGTTTTTATGTTGAACAAGTTGACATGATTCTGTCTAAATAGTCTTTATATGACATTTATTTTAACGTCTCTGATCTTAGGATATTTTATATTCTTTATTCATTACTTCTCATTAACATTTCATTAATATAATTCCTTATTCCCTTTCCTCAGGAGGTTATTTTCTCTTTTGGAGACATTGGGCTTGTAGCCTTCTGCGTTTCCAACTAGGGTTCTAGCGTAGATGATAATATTAATAATAATAATAATAATAATAATAATAATAATAATAATAATAATAATAATAATGCACTAAAATAAAACTGTAAGGTAAACCCTTTAAAGGCACTGACCAAATTATAAAAGTAAAAAATAAAAGAAAAGTTTAATGTTGTTTGCATCTTATACTTGAAATTGATTTCATGTCCTCTGCCAATCAAATTAGCTATAGATTATCATAATTATTGAAACATGCACGAGATTATTAGATCCTATGTACAATACATGTAGTAGGGCAGGTAAGAGTAACCATTAAATATTCTGGGATAGTCACAATACCACCCCAACCCCCCACCCCTATAATTAAAACAGAATTCTAAAGATTATAAAGGTGGATTTATTTTTTAACGAATGGGGCATTGCAGTCTGTTCTGCTATTCTACTTTTCTATTATTTTTTTTTTCGCAGAACTTTAACGTCTTAATATTTTGTTTATATCAAACATAATAAGCATTTTGAGATCAAACTTAGTGGAAAAAATTCTCCTACGATTCTGCTCAGAAATTTCATACCAAAGCAGTATGATTTTATCTGATTAAAACTTTTGCAAGTTTCTTATACCGATATCATCTTAGCCGAAGGTTACCAAGACGCCGACTGAGTTTGCGAAAATACTTAAAAACATAAGAAGTGAAAACGAAACTAGAAAAAAGACTCGGGCTTATCTTCCTCGCCTTATCTGCGGAGGGAAATGGAGAAATCATCCATATTTATCCTCACTGCCTTCACTTTTTAACTTAGGATAACTACCCCACACGATGAAGTCAAAATATTCGTTAAGGTTCGTCTAGTATTCGCATGGCAGTCGATCGATCCCATCCCGGAATGTGACTGAGCTCTTTACTGGAGAGGCCACTGCTGTGGTTGGGCACCACAGTGGGGATTTTGGGCTGGCCTGGCTGACGTTCTGGTGAGCATCTATTCTGATAAAATCGGGAATGAAACCAGACTCCTTTCAGCTTTCTTTAGGCCGTCAAGATTAGCCTATCATTCGCATGGCAGCAGATCAATCCCAGTCCGGGACTGTGAGTTTAAGCTGTTTACTGGGGAGGATACTAATGGGGTTGGGAACTACATTGGGGGGTTTGGCCTTGCCTGACCAACGGTTTGTTGAGCATCTATTCTGATGGATTTGGAAGTGAAACCAAATATCTTTTAATCTTCGTTGGGCCGTCAAAGTTCGCCTAACGTTCGCATGGCAGCAGATCAATCCCATCCCTGGACTGTGAGTGTGAGCTGTTTACTGAGGAGGCCACTGCTGTGGTTGGGCACCACAGTGGTGGGTTTGGGGTTGCCTGGTTGATGTTCTGGTGAGCATCTATTCTGATGAAACTGGAACTGAAACCAGACACCTTTAACCTCTAAGGTTGAGTAGTATTTCAGGTAAAGTTCATCGTACAGAAACCTGCAATTATCGTAGATCTTCTTCCATCATTCGAGATCTTGCTCAGATAAGAGAAAAATTAATCTTGAAGCAATTACAAAACTATCTTGAAATATGTACTTTATCTACACTCTAACAAACAAGATGCTTGCTGTAAACCATAAATACTTACCAGAGATAGCCTACATAGCGGAATCGAAGTCTGACCAAATATAGACTATTTAGACTCGTTCAAGGTTATTTGACATTTGACATTTGACATTCACAAATATTTAATCCTAGACATGAGACATTTCATGTCAAAAACCTTTTCTTTAGTGATGCCATAGACATGCAACTCATCAGTAAGAAATGTAAT
>NC_090731.1:23804148-23806648 GCF_036898095.1 Palaemon carinicauda | reverse complement strand
GTAAGTCTTTCTAACCATCCATCATACTGACTTTCCTAGTAAGTCTTTCTAACCATCCATCATACTGACTTTCCTAGTAAGTCTTTCTAACCATCCATCATACTGACTTTCCCAGTAAGTTTTTCACACCATCCATCAAACTGACTTTCCTGGTAAGTCTTTCTAACCATCCATCATCTGACTTTCCCAGTAAGTTTTTCACACCATCCATCAAACTGACTTTCATGGTAAGTCTTTCTAACCATCCATCAAACTGACTTTCCCAGTAAGTTTTTCACACCATCCATCAAACTGACTTTCCTGGTAAGTCTTTCTAACCATCCATCAAACTGACTTTCCCAGTAAGTTTTTCACACCATCCATCAAACTGACTTTCCTAGTAAGTCTTTCTAACCATCCAACATACTGACTTTCCTAGTAAGTCTTTCTAACCATCCATCATACTGACTTTCCCAGTAAGTTTTTCACACCATCCATCAAACTGACTTTCCTGGTAAGTCTTTCTAACCATCCATCAAACTGACTTTCCTGGTAAGTCTTTCTAACCATCCATCAAACTGACTTTCCCAGTAAGTTTTTCACACCATCCATCAAACTGACTTTCCTAGTAAGTCTTTCTAACCATCCATCATACTGACTTTCCTAGTAAGTCTTTCTAACCATCCATCATACTGACTTTCCCAGTAAGTTTTTCACACCATCCATCAAACTGACTTTCCTATTAAGTCTTTCTAACCATCCATCATACTGACTTTCCTAGTAAGTCTTTCTAACTATCCATCATACTGACTTTCCTAGTAAGTCTTTCTAACCATCCATCATACTGACTTTCCCAGTAATTTTTTCACACCATCCATCAAACTGACTTTCCTAGTAAGTCTTTCTAACCATCCATCATACTGACTTTCCTAGTAAGTCTTTCCAACCATCCATCATACTGACTTTCCCAGTAAGTTTTTCACACCATCCATCAAACTGACTTTCCTGGTAAGTCTTTCTAACCATCCATCAAACTGACTTTCCCAGTAAGTTTTTCACACCATCCATCAAACTGACTTTCCTAGTAAGTCTTTCTAACCATCCATCAAACTGACTTTCCCAGTAAGTTTTTCACACCATCCATCAAACTGACTTTCCTAGTAAGTCTTTCTAACCATCCGCCAGACTGACTTTTCCAGTAGGTCTTTCTAACCCTCCATGATTAACAGTGTTTCCAGATTCTTTCTAACTTAGGTCATTATGTCTGGCAGCCATCAAATGAGGAATATGATATCAGTAAGGCTATATGAAAAAAAAATTCTTTTGTTGTTCTATATTTCATTAAAGGGAACAAAAAAAAAGAAAAAAAAAAAAGTTTTTCGATATGGTTATTATAGACTGTAAACTTTTTCAGTAAAAAAAACAATAAATATGCATATAATTTTTTTTTCTAATTTTAAAGATTTTTTATATTTTCAATACAATTTCTTAGTTTTATAGATTATTTATTTCCTCGTTTCCTTTCCTCACTGTGCTACTTTCCTTGATGGACCCCTAGGGCTTGTAGCATCCTGCTTTACAAATTAGGGTTGTAGCTCAGCTACTAATGATAATAATGCGATTCTCCTTTCTTATTACATTATTATATTTAGTAATAACTATGCGGTAACTTCCTTGCCTTGTGATCGCTAGACTTGGGTTCGAGTCCCTCTCAAACTCATTAGTTCCATATGCGGTAACTTCCTTGCCTTGTGATCGCTAGACTTGGGTTCGAGTCCCTCTCAAACTCATTAGTTCCCTTGGTCGCTGCAAATTCACCTGCATTGTGAACTAAGGATGGGGGGTTTGGGGGAGCTTAAAGGTCTACAGTACATACTGAGTCATCAGCAGCCTTTGTATGGCCCTCCTTAGTCCTAACTTGGGTAGAGAGGTCGCTTGAGTGTTGATCATATGTATATATGATCAGTCTCTAGGACATTGTCCTGCTTGCCAGGGCAATGTCACTGTCCCTTGTCTCTGGCACTCATGTACTGCCTTTAAACCTTTAAAAGTAAATAATTTATGATTTATAAACCCGCTCATGTTATTCACTATTTTTTATGCTTGTTATCGTATATTTTCATTCCAGTTTTTTCTGTCTATTTGAAGGTTTAAAGGCCGTTCATGAATGGCAGAGGCAAGGGACAGTAACATAGCCCTATTAAGAAAGGTTATCACTTGCAATACTAAGTCTGGTTACCGGGAAATAAATATGGTTCGAATCCCATAACAATTAAAATGACGATGACACATTTTCCTATTTTCTGCAATTTCGTTTTTATTGTTCCATCATTATTTGACTTAGAGGAGACTATTCCATTATCAATTCTAACGGCTTTTGCGTCAAGTAATAGTGATGTGAAGCTCGAAATTCTCTAATAAAATATTATTGGAGACATTTACAAAGCTATTTCCGTAAAGCTGTGTTGGACCTTATACAAAATCTCGCGAGAGAGAGAGAGAGAGAGAGAGAGAGAGAGAG
>NC_090731.1:23786648-23791648 GCF_036898095.1 Palaemon carinicauda | reverse complement strand
AAAAATCCTGGAATAAATGTTGATAGGGAATTGCCGTTTTAAAAACGTGTATACTAACGTAAATGAGTGATATTACGGTCACCAACCCGTAAAATATTGTAACTAAATATGGTAAAACTACGGTCGTCTGTATTTTACTTAAATACGGCTGAGAACCGTATATTTTTACGGAGAATTTCCGATTGAAATTACGGTTTTTTTTTTAACAATGTAACTAGAAACATAGATACAAGAGCAAACTAAAGTAGAGGATATTTTAACAACAAATAAAGAAAAGAAATGGACATGGGAACTCAAGTAGAGGATATTCTAACAACATATAAGAAAAGGAAATGGACATGGTCAGGACATATGATAAGAATGACAGATAATAGACGGACATTAAGAATAACAGAAAGGGTTCCTAGAGATTGCAAAAGTACTTGGCATATTTATGCATGTCAACTTCATATGTACACTAATATATGTATATCTAAACAGCGGTGTTAGAGCGTATCTGTACGTCATATGATTGGAAATCAATAATAGGGATAAAGATATCTTTGAATGCCTAACACTTATAATTTTAATGTATATATACGTTAACAGACTGAACGCCAACAATGATAATACGAGATATTTGAAGGTTTTAAAGACCAATCATATACGTAGACACACTCCCACCCACACTTACACACACACACATACACACACACACACACACACACACACACACACACACACACATATATATATATATATATATATATATATATATATATATACATCTCCACCATAGTTAAGACCAAGGAAGGCCAGGCAATGGCCGCTGGTAAAGTTATTGTTAAACCTTTAATTCCCCCAACCCTCCATCCCTAGCTTGCAATGACGGTGAAGTGGCACACTCCATTGAAAACTTTCTTGCTTAGTAAATAAACAAACATTTATTTTACATCTACAAATAAAACTCATAGATCACAGATAAATAGATTCAGTAGTACGAGAGGATTCCGTAAAACCAAAATGAAATTGACTTACACGCAGTTCCTCGTTGCTAGATCACCATGAACGACATTTGCCGTGTGCAAGAAAGATAGACCGTGAGCTGCCTGGACTGCCAGTTCCACCAGCTCCGTTGCTCTTAGATGGCCACCCCTGTGCTGCTGCAGGTATCTGTAGGATATGAAAAGGGTGCTTTGATTGTTTTGCATGCAGTGACTCCTTGATTAATCATCTTTCTTGTTATAATCAATTATCATTTGTTGTTTAGAGGTTAAAGGTGTCTGGTTTCAGTTCTAGTTTCATCTGAATAGATGCTCACCAGAACGTCAGCCGGACAAGCCCAACCCCACACTGTGGTGCCCAACCCCAGCAGTGGTTTCTCCAGTAAACAGCTTAAACTCACGGTCCCTTGGTGGGATCGATCTGCCGTCATGCGAGTGCTAGGCAAAGACTTTACCACTGTACTAGCCAGGAGGCATCTGGTAATCTTACAACCTTGGTCAGCCAGTGACAAAATTGTAAATCAGGTTGAAAGGCAGGACATTGGACATGTAAGGAAATGTATTATACGTGTTATAAGTATTTCATATGTATGTATGTTTCCTGTAGTAAGGTACTTAACCAGAATACTTGAACCCCCTTTCTAAAATTGATATATTAAACTAATAGAAAAACTGAACCCTTCAATGAGACCTAAAACTAATTTTTTTTTTCTTTTTTTGGTGGTTAAGGAAAATAAGATCTAATTATTTGTGGCTGTAAATGTCAGTTGTTTGCCACCCTTATGTGGTTTCCTCCCAATATCTGAAGAATAGTTTAAAGTTAATAGGGAAGGGTAAAGTATTGGACTAAATGCCTACAAAATAAAAAAAAAAATAAAACATTAAGTAGGAAGAAACGAACAAGGATTCATAGCAAAGGGAAATAAACTGTCGCTGAATCGCATAAATCAAAGATTACACAATTCAACGGAATACTGAAACTCACTGCTTGAGATTTTGATATCCATGAAAAGGATAAATGAGAAAAGGCGATGAGTTATCTGCAAAGGATATTCCCACCAGGGTCAGGACATTTCTGTGGTAGAGGTTAAAGAGGTGGGTCCCGTCTTTATACAGAGCAACCAGGTCATCGTGTTGGGCCCCCTCCGTCACCGTTTTGACCAGGACCTGCTGGTCTTGCTCCGGATGATCCCTCTGGATCCATCCCCTGAAGATTCTGCCAAAACTGCCCTCCTGAACGATGGCAGTTAGACGCACTCGAGGCCGTTCAACCTAGTTTGGGGGAGTGAAGAAAAAGAATAAAATGTCCTGGAGTTGCTGTATAATTTAGTAATTAATAATATCATAATGTGTTTCACTGTATGAAATAGATCATAAAATAGATATTACGTACTATAAGAACTGTTTGTAATCTTATTAATGGACCAGTTATCACTTCAAAAATGAAAAAAATACCATCCAAATCACTCAACGTTCAAAGACCCCCTTACCTCCATCTGTCTGAATCTCTCATGAAGCTCTGCAGTTGATGGATCCACAATAACTTCCGATCGATTGGCTGAACTCACTGTCTGACTCGCATCTTTACTGTCCCTGCTGGCAGTGTAGACATCTCCAGTATAGCTCCTCGTGCTACAGGGCGTTAGCGATACTGTCGTTGAATTGTACTTGTGGGGATGAGAAGGCGTTACAGGAGTGATGGGCGTGGTGAGCTTCCTGACGGAGGCGTATGAGTTGATGGTTAAGGACGAGGGCATGATGTAAGTGTTGTTTTTCTCGGAAGTTGTCGTCTTCGCCTGCAGCAAGGAGGAGTTTGGAATGCTGCCTTGTTTCATGATTCTTGTGCTGACGCTGAAGAAGATCAAGAAAAGATTTGTGATACTGTCTGTTCTGGTTGGCATTGATCTCTCTACATCTGGGGTTATTACTTATGATGCTTACTTACGTGATTATTACTATTAGACCAAAGGTCAAGTACTTAGACCCTGAAGATCATTCAGCACCATCATCAAGGTATCAACAAGAGAAGTTAATAAATGATGAAAACAATAAAAAAACATTAAGTATCTCAATATAACAAAACAGTTGAAGATGTGAAAGTAAATAAAGTAGAAAGATGCAGTTTCTAAATTTTATTAAAAACATTTACATCAAATAGATACTCGACAAGATCATCTACATATAAACTAATCTGACCTCTGACCTCAGTATCCTGTGATCAGCATCTCTCTTAAGCCCTCTCCTCCTGATCAGTGCCACGACACCGAGGACGGTGATTACCAAAGTGACACCTGCCAGCACTGACACGACGTAATAGTAGGCAGGTAATGAGTCTCTCTTTTCTTCTTCTTTTTCCTCCTCTTCTTCTACTTCGGCATTACCTTCCTCGTCCTCTCCTTCAGAAGCTAGATGAGGAGCGTATACTTCAGCTGACTGCCCTGGAAAGGGAAGGTATCAAACCTACTATGTTTGAAAATACTTTTCCAGTTGAGCAAAGAGGTACTGAATAGACATAACAGAAGTTAAAGTTAGTAACATATTGACCTTCGTAGGAAAAACTACTTTTGATTTTCATAGACATTCTAAGAAACAAAATAAAAACAAAACAAAAATATTTTTAAATGACATTGTGATTTTCTCTGCCAGACCATTTAGCTTTACCAAAAAGTATTCGAAGGCGCCAACAATAACGAAACTTGAATTGTCTACAATAACCATTATTAGAATTATATATATAGTATAGCAGATTACCTACTCCCCTTTTTCAGTAGCAATTTTCATAATTATTGTCATTTCATAAATCTATAGACGTCCAGAAGGAAGTAACACAACATAAACAACAAAGACAAAAATGTTTTACCAGGATTGATGAGTAAATACTGTTCATGGAGCAATTCGTGTTTGAAATATCTCACTAAGATTGATGAGTAAATACTGTTCATGGAGCAATTCGTGTTTGAAATATCTCACTAAGATTGATGAGTAAATATTGTTCATGGAGCAAATCTTAACCAAATATCGCCCCAAAACTGACGAGGAAATATAGTTCAGGGATCAGTTCGTTACTAAGATATCGCATTCAAACTGACGAGTAACACTGTTCATGGATCAGTTCGTTACTAAGATGTAACACTAAGATTGATGAGTAATTACTGTTCATGCAGCAATTCATTACTAAAATATCGTACCAAGACTAGGGAGTAAATACTGTCCATGGAGTAATTTGTTACCAAAATATCGCACCAAGACTAGTGAGTAAATACTGTCTATGGAGCAATTCGTTACCAAAATATCGCACCAAGACTAGCGAGTAAATACTATCCATGGAGCAATTCGTTACCAAAATATCGCACCAAGACTAGCGAGTAAATACTGTCTATGAAGCAATTTGTTACCAAAATATCGCACCAAGACTAGCGAGTAAATAGTATCCATGGAGCAATTCGTTACCAAAATATCGCACCAAGGCTAGGGAGTAAATACTGTCCATGGAGCAATTCGTTACCTTCCAGGCAGATCTTGCGTCTCTTGAACTGCAGAACTGTCAGCGGCTGGCGGGGTCGCGGTGACGTCACGTTGATGTTCAGCGTTACGTAGACCTCGGCGCTTCGTATTCCAGTACAAGGGAGGTCAAATCGGAAAGTTTCGGCTTCCTCGGGAATAACTCCCGCCAGGGACACGTTGACAGCAGGAGGTGCTAAGGGCAAGTCCTCGTCCGCCATTTGGGTTTCGTTGACGTGGATATCCATGTTGTATAACACCTTCGGGAGACAATGGAACAGGTTACTCAATGTACAGTATATTTACAAATTATGTTATCAATGAGCATGTTACTTGATATATCAGGATAATTTGATTTCTGATTTTTCTATAATTTCTGTATTTTACTTTGGTATATAATGAAGTAGGAGATGACAAATGGAAAAGATTTGATTCAAAAGCTCAAGAGAAAGACGATTGGCGAAATCTAACCGAGGCCCTTTGCGTCAATAGGCGTAGGAAGAGAATATGATGGTG
>NC_090731.1:23761648-23781648 GCF_036898095.1 Palaemon carinicauda | reverse complement strand
AATAGTAAAGGGTTGAATCCATACTAAAGGAGCTGGGGTATTCTGGAGAGGTGTTGGAATAGTACTAAAGGAGCCGGAGTATTCTAGAAAAGGGTTGAATTCATACTAAAGAAACTGGATTATTCAAGAAAGGAGTTGAGATAATACTAAAGGAGCCGGAGTATTCTAGAAAGGGGTTGGAATAACAGTAAAGAAGCCAGAGTACTCTAAAAAGGGTTTGGAATAATAGTAAAGAAGTGGTTTATTCTAGAAAGGGGTTGGATTAATACTAAAGAAGCTGGAGTTTTCTAGAAAAGGGTTAAATTAATACTAATGGAGCTGGAGTATTCTGGAAAAGAGTTGGAATAATACTAATATAGCCGGAGTATTCTAGAAAGGGTTTGGAATAATACTAAAGCAGCCGGAGTATTCTAGAAAGGGTTTGGAATAATACTAAAGTAGCCGGAGTATTCTAGAAAGGCTTTGGAATGATACTAAAGTAGCCGGAGTATTCTATAAAGGGGTTGGATTAATATTAAAGGAGCTGGATGGGTTGGACTGATTCAAAAGTTTTACTACGATATAATGGCCGTCAATATAAACCAACGTGGAACTTTAGAAGTTCAAACTTGCAGCGAATGTTTTTTTTTTTTTTTTATGTTGAAAAGGCTGACATGAGTCTCTCTTCATAATTTATGTATGACTGATCTATTTTGTTACTGATCTTAAGATATTTCATATTAATTTTTCATTACTCTTCTTATAGTTTACTCATCTCCTTATTTCCTTTCCTCACTGGGCCTTTAGCGTCTGCTTTTCCAACTAGGGTTGTAGTTTAGCTAATAATAATAATAATAATAATAATAATAATAATAATAATAATAATAATAATAATAATAATAATAATAATTAGCATCAGTTGACAAATCTTCTTAACGCGGAATTAGAAGTACATGATACCCACATTAATTAATACACATTCACTAACGTTCATAAATGTTCCACATTTGTCTTTCGAAACGCCTTTAAAGTTTATGTACATAAGCTCCTATACACAGCTTCAAATAGCTAGCACCCACACAGAAACACACAGACTTGCACAATAAACAATGTTTCTTATGTGTTTGCACCTACCATTTACTGATAAGTCTCGCCACAGGCTTCAAGTGTTCGGACGGACGAGAGTCAATGCCTCATTTGCCCTAGCCATACTTGGGCGTCGGGGTATCACAGAACATACTGAACTACATCGAACCTCCTTCTTGGATTTGCCGAGTCATCAAAATCATATCCGTAAATCATCCGAGGCTCATTATGCGGGCATATTCAGTAATACTATCTGCGCAGATGCCTAGCAAGGCATTCTCCCAGTGCATTCTGCAATCTTACGATCTCCTTGCAACTATGCGGTCGCAATAAAAAGTATTCTGGTTTTTATAAGGGCTGAGATAAGCATTCTCTCTAATTATCATATGCTTGCCATGTCATTATCTTGGCCTTCACATCTCACGGATATTATTATTTCTTTTTCCTTGCCATTTTAAGTTGTGAATTTTTTCATGCGAAGCTGCTCTTGGAATTATTTTCGTACAGCTGTGTGCCCATTAAATCCAAATCCGTATTTTGATTTGTATATCGAATGCCTATCGCATTTGATCTTCTCTTATAATAATTAGATATTAAATTCACGAAATACATTGAAAAAAACGCGTCAGTTTATACCTTCGGCCATTCTAAGACATGGATTTTTTTATTTGTTATCTATTTCAGTGATAAATCTTTCGTTGTCATTTGTTTTCGTTCATCTATTTTTTTTTTATTCATCTTCTGTAGATAAATAAACATTTTAGCATATCCCACGTATTCCATTTTAATCAGACAAGCAAGTTTTTATTGGGTCTAATTACTTCATATCTCAATTTCTTGACCTCTACATCAAGGCAGAACTATCTGCAATCTGAAATCTGATTATTTTCTATTTGAATGATATTTTATTTCAATATTTCTGCTGTTAGTTTAGCTCGGGTTGGTAAGTCTGTGAACATTGTATAATACATATAGGTACATATACACCAGCACACTCACCCCCCACCCCACCCCACCCCATATATATATATATATATATATATATATATATATATATATATATATATATATATATATATATATATATATATATATATATATTTATATACTGTATATATATACATATATATATATATTTATATATATATATATATATATATAGTATCAGTTTACATGCATATATATACGTGTGTATCATAATATATATATATATATATATATATATATATATATATATATATATATATATAGTATCAGTTTACATACATATATATACGTGTGTATCATAATATATATATATATATATATATATATATATATATATTATCAGTTTACATACATATATATACATGTGTATCATAATATATATATATATATATATATATATATATATATATATATATATTTATATATAGTATGAGTTTATATACATATATATACGTGTGTATCAAAAAAAATATGTATATATATATATATATATATATATATATATATATATATATATATTTATATATATATATACATATATATAAATATATATACAGTAATTATATATATATATATATATATATATATATATATATATATATATATATATATATATATATATATATATACAGTAATTATATATATACATATATATAATTATATATATACATATATATATATATATATATATGATTATATATATATATATATATATATATATATAATTATATGTATATATATATATATATATATATATATATATATATATATATACGTGTGTGTGTGTGTGTGTGTGTGTGTATACCCAGTATATGTGGGTTTATGTGTATATATAAATGTTTATATTAGCAAATATATTGGTGTTTACATATACATATGTGTTTGTGTTTGTGTTTGTGCAACTGCACTTATTATTGTGAAATTGTATTGAATAATTTCAGAAAACAGTTTTTGATATTCTGGTGAAGCATTGTTAAACATTCAGGATTATAAGAATCTCTCTCTCTCTCTCTCTCTCTCTCTCTCTCTCTCTCTCTCTCTCTCTCTCTCTCTCTCTCTCTCTCTCAACAGACTTCATTCCTTATTTCATATATAATTTTGCTTATAACTCAAGTCCTTAAGAAAAGTAATGAGGAAAGTCCGATTAAAATCCTCGACGAGCAGCATATTAGCAAGAATTACTCGCGAGAAGAATGTTCATTACTAACACTATTACTTTAATTACCTACAAGGTGACCCAAGTGTGAACTGCCTTTCGTGATGAAAGAGAAAAGACGAGGAAAACCTGATAATAAAAGAACCCCCTGAAGCAACCGGATAACTTAAATGTACCGTAATTATTTACATCGTTACGACAATCACTTCAAAGGTGTTAAAAGCACCAGAGAAACGGTGTTAGTAAAACCATTACACTAATAACGCAATAAGTGTTGAGCGGGGTTCATACGGTCGAACGGTTTGTCGAACCTGGTCGTCGAACCTGCCTACAAACGGTTCGAAGAGGTGGAGTCAGTCACAAATGCATAAAGTTTGTGGAAAGTGAAGCGTTCGAACTGTTCGACGAACGTGTTCGACAACCAGTTACCCCGTTCACGCGTTTGAACATCACTTCAAAGACTTGTCTGTCGATCCCCGTTCGACATTTCAAACACTTGTCTGTCGAATAGCGTTCGACAAACCCTTCGACCGTGTAAACCCTGTTTTACGGAGGAATTACTTCCTTCGTGTTTTCTATCCACGTCAAGGAAAAGAAGGACGTCGACGTAAATGAGTTTTGGAGTCCCTCGTCAGAAAAGAAGAGGAAGAAGAAGAAAATGAAGAATGGTGAATTAGTACACAACTTGGTGTGATTTTGGGTAGTTCCTCTCGTAATTCCACATCCTGGAGAAGCGTGGTAATGACGGCGTCTGTTGGACGTCCAGGTGAGAGAGAACCATTATCTCTCCCACTTACCTGGAAATTCTTCAAGATGGGCGGAACAAGGCGTTAGGTTTAATGAGTCGTTTCGCGGCATAATGATTATTCTCATAAACGTTTCGTGTGCGCGGGTGTCAAAGGGAATAACTGTTGAGGAGACTACTGAAAAAATTTGCGTGTGCGCACGCACGTGCTCCTGTTCTTGTTATAAGGCAAGTGCTCAAGATATACCAAAGTGGAGATTTTGATTAATGAAAAAATTAATGTTTAGAGGAGATTGAAAATAAAAGATGTAATCAACAGAAAAAAGAATCTTTCGAAACTCGATTTAACTTGAAGAAAAAAAAATAGAAATAAACCGATAAATTTGGAATTCCTTGAGTTGAGATATACCGAAGCAAAGATGGAAATATAGGAAAACTTTAGGAATAACGAAAGATATGGTTTAGTGTATATTTTTTTAACGGGAATTGCAAAATAAATAAAATATCAAGCAAGATTATGAAGAATACAAAAATAGCAAACATTATGTTGGTCCTTTAAAATCTTAAGAAAAGAAAGACCATTTCGAATAGGAAACATATCAAAATTCCTTTATAACAATGTCGGTAGCGTAATGCAAGACCACAAAAACGAAAAAAAAAAACTCCTTCAAGGACAATGAAAGGTCAAGGGCTTAGGAAACTAAGAGGACCACTCCCAAAACTCCCTACCCCTAAAACACCCTCACCCAAAACCCCCTCCCCGAAAACCCCCTCCCCTAAAGCCCCTTCCCCTAAAGCCCCCCCCCCCCCCCAAAAAAAAAAACCTCCTTCCCAAAACACCCTCCCTCAAAACATCCTCCCCCCAAAACACCCCTCCTAAAACCCTCTCCCCCAAAAAACCCTCTTCCGATACCTCTCCCTTTTATCCCCTCCCCCAAACCCGCTCTCACAAAACCCTCTCCCCCAAAACCCTCTCCCTACAAAACCCCCTTTCCCAAAATACCCTCCCCAAAATATCTCCTACAATTACCCTCCCCTCAAACCCCCTCCACAAAACCCCATCCCCCTCAAAACCCTCTCCCCAAAACCCCTTCTCCTAAAAACCCCTCCCAAAAACCCACTCCCAACCCCGTAACAATATACATTAGTCTAGGACCCGGGGGTCGAGCAAACAAGGTTGATCAAAATACCCTCCCCCAAAACACCCTTCTTAAAACCCTCCCCCCAAAACCACCTCTTCTTAAACCCCCACCATCCAAAACCCCCTTCCCTTCCCCCAAACCTCCTCCCTCCAAAACCCCCTCCCCTAACCTCCTTCCCTAAATCCCCTCTCAACCCCGTAACAATATCCATTAGTCTTGGACCCGGAGGTCGAGCGAGCAAGGTTGATCACTAACGGCTGTAATTGACCTTTATATCAATCATAACATAAAAGTTATCTTTTGTATGTTTGTATGTTTGTGCATACGCATGTGTACTCCGACATACAAGGAAGTTATATACCCTGCTATAAAACAATATCATAACACTATTTCATTGTTCAACGAGCATGCAATATCTGCTCAGATGAAGTGACAGATAATAGCGCAAAGGAAATGGAACTGCAGATAATAACTACTTGTTGATAAGCAACTGACATATAAATAACTCGAGGGGGAGAAATATGGCCGTAAACATCAGAAGTATATCAGCTAATGAAGTGTTCGGTAACCTTTTTTTTTCTCGGCGATAAAACAAAACGACTTAGTGACACTTGAGAATCACAATTGAAAACAGGTTCTATGTAATGACCTGTACCATACAGGATGTGAATTACAGAAATCAATTACAAAAAATGGGTTAGCGTTGTTGCGTGTAGTGATAAAGGATGCAGGTTCTTTGCTCTATATATTTCTCCACAGTTTGAAAATTACTTATATCCATCAATTTGTCTATGTTGCCATTTCGAATCTAAGCTGGAGTTGTGGATGGCAGGTTCGTCCTTGCCAAGATTCATGGGCAGGATGTGCTGTACAATGCTAGCTGTATTTTTAAATTCACTTCAGAAGAAGGTCTGTTGAGAGCTATTTAAAGTTTAAAAGGACATCGTTTTCATGGTTTTAAAAGAATTTCCCTTTATTCTCTATTTATAGAAAATTATATTGGCGTCAATAACCTTCGATGTTAGAATGTCAGAAAACTTGAAATCAGTTAATCAGTCAGTATTCTTAGAAAGGAAAGCCTTATCGATTTGTCTTCCACAACCTGTCTGCGGTCCACTACAGTTGACTATCAACAGAACTCTTTTGACTACATTTGTTCACACAGACATCGGTTTATTCTGGGGGAATATTGAATTATTATGCTTGCTATACCTAACCACGCTGAGCAAATCGAAACCATTTCTTTTATATCATAAAGAACAACTGTCTGGCCATATATATATATATATATATATATATATATATATATATATATATATATATATATATATATATATATATATATATATAGTTTATATATGTGTATATATAAATATGTATATATATGTATATTTATATGCTGTCACCTCAGTGGTATTGCCAAACCTATAAGTAATCGGTCTCTCCCCGTCCCTCGGGTAAGGGAAGAAGAAGTAGTCATACCTTAGTGAGAGTTTTAGTTAGGAAGGGGGTAGGTGTGGCAAGGGTATGTGTGTATACCTATTTGAATATTTAGCCGTCATTTTTGACGGGTCACCTATACTAGTGTGAACATAATGCTCGAAATCCACTATAAACCATTAATTCTATTTCATATCGTATAAATGGGACGTCATTTACGGAGACATTCTGTGAAATGCTGCAACCCGGTTACAGTCTTTTTATGCTGATTTTATTGTAGACAAAGAAACGAATAGCAACATGCAGTCGGAAAACATACTTCCCACTTACTCCTGTAAGAAAAAAGCATGGTGTTCGGATTTTTTTTTTTATCTTTTTATTTAAAAAGGTAAATTACATTTTTCAGTCACAATATTTACAGTATGTTTACAGTATACATTAACATTTTTACATAAACATAAACCATCTAAATTAACAATTTACACATCTTTATTTTTATTTTTAGCCACTTTGGGGATTGTTGCAAGCAGGATCTATGCCTTGCCCTTTGTACCTGAGCTCGAGGGAGTTGGAAGAAATCTATTATTCCTTCAAGGTACAATTGCTCTGAAAGGGGCGGATATCTAGCGCTCCTTCCATCCTGCATTACCTTGAGGATTTTAGTGTCTTAGGAGTTAGTGTCTTTCCTCCACCCTCCAACCCCCCCCCCCCCCCGTCCACCTGCTTCCGCCAATTTGAGATAACGATGCTCTTAAGTATATAAGGATGTGGAGTTGATAACACGACTTGAGGATAGTAATTTGACAATGTGACAAGGAGAAAACAAAGACAAACGAGTCATAAATTTCGTCCAAGTACTTCACACCTTGTCATGTAATCATATCAGCAATTTGAACAAAGTTTATAGTACTTATCTTTCATCATAGATTGGATTAGATTTGTGCTATTTGGGCTATATGACCAAGCGCTAAGTCTAGGGAGGCCATTCAACTAATGGAAAACTCCATATGTGTGATATTTAATGATAAACGAAACTATACTCAATTTTTTTAATGAGTCGCATTTGCACCGACTCGCAGCAGTGCCCTTTTAGCTCGAAAAAGTTTCCTGCTACCTAATTGGTTAGAATTATCTTGTCCAACCAATCAGCGATCAGGTAACTTTTCCGAGCTAAAGGGACACCCCTGCGAGCCGGTCCCAATCTGCCTCACTAAAAATAATTGACTATAGATAGAAATCTGGAAGGAAGCAGATGAATAAAAGATGGATCAAAAGTAACTGAATAAGTCCGTTAATAACGCCTACATTGCACTTTATGAGTTGCACTGACGGCACTTTCCACCTACAATGATTATCAGGAAGTAATGACGTTCTAAATAACAGTTAAATGAAATACTGTATTACATCAACGTGGCAGATATAACCATTTATAATTACTTTGTGATTTATAAGGAAATTCCTTTGTTATAACCTTGCACAGTTTTATCCTATATTTATGTGTGTGTGTGTGTGAGTGTATATATATATATATATATATATATATATATATATATATATATATATATATATATATATATATATGAATATATATATATATATATATATATATATATATATATATATTCATATATATATATATATATATATATATACATACATACATACTTACATACACAGAGTTCACCAAACTTTCAACTGGGCTCCACAAGGCACAAGGCACTAGAAGAGTTGGAAAACCCAAGCCTACATGACTGAGGACTGAGAAGCGTGAAGTAGGTGATGATGACGGGAGAAACATTGATTTAAAAGCTCAAGATAGAGACGACTGGCGAAATGTAACTGAGGCCCTTTGCGTCAGTAGGCGCAGGAGGAGATGATGAATATGATGATATATATAAACATACATATGTGTATACATATATATATATATATATATATATATATATATATATATATATACATCAATATACACATTATTATTATTATTACTTTCTAATCTACAACCCTAGTTGGAAAAGCAGGATGCTATAAGCCCAGGGACTCCAACAAGGAAAATAGCCTAGT
This sequence comes from Palaemon carinicauda, assembly GCF_036898095.1. Taxonomy (NCBI): domain Eukaryota; kingdom Metazoa; phylum Arthropoda; class Malacostraca; order Decapoda; family Palaemonidae; genus Palaemon; species Palaemon carinicauda. The sequence continues at coordinate 23,773,049 of NC_090731.1, read as the reverse complement.
GAGGAAAAGACATAAGGAAACTAAAAGAGAAGTAATTAACAATTAAAATAAAATATGTTAATAAGAGTAACAGCATTAAAATAAATATTTCCCATATAAACTATAAAAACTTTAACAAAACAAGATGAGAAACAAGAAAGAACAGCGTGCCCGAGTGTACCCTCAAGAAAGAGAACATATACTGTATATATAAATGTGTACAAATGAAAATGTCTGTAACATTCTCTCTCTCTCTCTCTCTCTCTCCCTCTCTCTCTCTCTCTCTCTCTCTCTCTCTCTCTCTCTCTCTCTCTCTCATAAACTTCTTCAACCCAGAGAATCAGGCCTCGGGGAAATACACGCGGGCATGGAGAAGAAACAACATCCCGCTGGCTGCAGGAGATTGGTTTGTAATAACATACCGAAATTTCTACCACGAAATCTAACAAGAAACTTGGCCGAAACATGAGCCTTGGCTTCTGATTATAAAATCATGAAATACGCGTTAAGCAAACACCAAAGTTCTACTAGGATGGAGGCTCTGTGGCAAGTTCTTGATGTTTACCTATACTGTTTATATTCATATTCAGACATGTATCAGTACATAATTTATGCTGTGTATGTATGTAGAAGTTTACGTCTTTTATGTTTGTGTTGTATTTATAGTTGTGTCTTTTATACGATGGAGAGTTTAGTTTTTCTCGTTGGGATCATACATGTACAATACGATGTGTATGCATATTCGTTTTCAGTTATGTATCAGTACATAATTTATGTTGTGTATGTAGTTATGAGTTTACGCCCTTTTATGTTTTTGTTGTATTTTTATTTGTGTTTTTATACGAAGGAGAATTTAGTTTTCTCGTTACGATCATACATGTATAATACGATGTGTATGTACATATCACTGTATTTACAATGGAGTTTTATTTTTAGTAAAGGAGATCTGCTCTAGGAGTTTTTTGATACCCGAACTGTTAACATCAATGGAATCTGATATATTTTATGAAATTCGAATGATAACAGATCGTCTCTCATTATTATTATTATTATTATTATTATTATTATTATTATTATTAGCTAAGTACAACCCTAGTTGGAAATGCGGGATACTATAAGCCCAAGGCCTCCTACAGGGAAAAAATAGCTCAGTGAGGAGAGGAAATAATTAACATTAGTACAAAATCTGTCATAAAAACTTTCAAGAGTATTTCGTAACCCTTTTGCATAGTAAACATCATGAAAAACATTTGGAATTATTTCTTATTTTCATTCGAATTTCCTAAGTTCGTCTGATATTTTGGTGAACTAAATTACAGACCTATAGTAGGCCCTACTGTCAAGCTCTAAATACACACTTGTTCACTGTCAAACATGAACTGAATCTGTGTAGGCCTATTGAACATACAGCAGTGAAACTTAGCTGTTTTCAGTCGATATTTGTTGACTCTTTCAGTTTTTATTGCAAAATGCTTTTAGAATTTTCCGTCACCCTGCCACAGGCGTGCTTTACAGCTCTTCACATCACACTTCTGATAAATTTTTGATCCATCAGCATTTGTTCTATGCTTCTCGCATGTGTGATTTAAATCGTCTACGAATTTCTGTCCTCCAATGGTATGAGGCATGGGTAAAGACTGACTTTATTCTAAATAAAAAAAAATAGTTAATAAAGCGTTTCTTTATTTGGAAGTTTGTTTTTGTAAATAAATAGTCCATTTGCTTAATTAAAGAACTACCTTATTTAGTAAATAAATGGTCTGTTGGCTTATTTAGCCGAATAGGTATGGTCAGGTGGGAATCAAATTTCAGAGTATCAACAATACTGGGGGTCAACTTATCGGGAATCAAAATACCGGGAATCAAATAACAGTAAAAAAAGAACCAGGAATCAACTTACTGGTCACTGTCTTATTGAATATTGTTTTTTTTTTCTTTGGGGGGGGGGGTGTTTTCATTTATTCTTAATTGTGTCTTTCTGGAAACTTTTGAATCCGCTGAACCCTGTAGAAACTTTATGAAATCTTACTTCTAATGTACCTATTGTATCTTCCTTCGTCTCTCTGAGTGATTAGTTAATTTACAAAAGCTTTAAACGTGAACTGCAGGATTTTTAGATGGGTTTAGTCAGTCTTGGCTAGATTGGTGTTGAATTTCGTCTCTCAGTGAGTTACAGTTGAGTTAATGGTATTACCTGCAGTGAATCATACCTAATTTCGGTTAAGGCATTAAAGAACAGCTTCTTTTCTTAAAAGGCTATATCGAATCTTGCTTATTTTGGTGTCAAATTTAGTCACTCGGTGAGTCACAGTTGAAATAATGATGGTAGCTTTCGTGAATCATACCGATTTTAGGTTAAATCATTTGCAAACAATTTCTGATCTTGGTGATGACTGGTGAATCATACTTTATTATTATTATTATTATTATTATTATTATTATTATTATTATTATTATTATTATTATTACTTGCTAACCTACAACCCCAGTATGAGAAGCAGGATGCTATATGCCCAAGGGTTCCAACAGGTAAAATAGCCAAATATTATTATTATTATTATTATTATTATTATTATTATTATTATTATTATTATTATTATTATTATTATTGTTGTTGTTGTTGTTATAATTATTATTATTATTGCTGTTGTTATTATTATTATTATTACTTGCTAAGCTACAACCCTATTTGAAAAGCAGGATGCTATAAGCCCAAGGGCTCCAACAGGGAAAATAACCCAATGAAGAATGAAAATAAGGAAATGAAAAGTGATAGTTTCCCTGAATCTTTTAAATCTTGGTGAATAGTCTCAGAACTCCTACCTGTTTCTTAGTTGTGGCTTCCCACGTGAAATAGAGCGAGTGCACATCTGCTGGTACGGGGACAATCCAGTTCAGGGCGTAATCGTTGACGACACCCTCACGTACGTAGAACAGCTCGGCCGTCAGACCTGAAAATCCATTAACAATGTTATTTACTTGTGTATGCAAACCGTCAAATGTGACTGACAAATATTTAGATGGATAAGCACGCACGCGCACACATACACACAGTTTCATTCTTCCCACCCCTTCCCCTTTCCTAACTGCAACACACTAGTTTCGGCAATTTGTGAGAGATTGTTGTTGTTGTTGTTCTCAGCGTGAGAGGAATATATATATATATATATATATATATATATATATATATATATATACATATATATATATATATATGTGTGTGTGTGTGTGTGCATATATATATATATATATATATATATATATATATATATATATGTGTGTGTGTGTGGTGTGTGTGCATATATATATATATATATATATATATATATATATATATATATATACATATATATATATATATATATATATATATATATATATATATATATATATATATAATGTATATAGCCACACACTTACTCTTTATTATATATTATGAGAAATAGTTGATTTCCTCAGCCAAAATTTTCTATTCAGTGGCCATGAGCAATGTCTGCATGAAATATTTTTGTTATGCTTTTATAAGAAAAACGGCAAAAGGTAATTTTTCCTCAGCATTTGATGTATATTGTGGAAATGTTTCAATTTTAAGGAATTTAGCTTTTTTCTAGCTTCAGATGATTATTATGGAAAATCAAATGTTTTCAATCATTTATTCTTTATAGCTCCCAAGGAAATAAAATCTTTCGTAAATCCAACCAGGAAACTCTCCTAAATATGGAAGAAATCCCACCATATCTCGCGCTATTATATCCAGTCTGGCAAGACTTCCCCGTCCAGGGCGCGTTCTATACAAACCCAACACCGAATTTGCCAATTACCGCATTCATATTCAGCTCCTCGGACCCGGCTACCTCTGGGCCACCCTTCACCTTTCGCCCTTTGAGTTTGCTTTCCTCTGAAGGGGAAGCCCTGAGGGAGAACTTGAGACCTGCACCTGCCGTCGTGGTCAGAAAAGGGGGCTGGGAAATTTGCCCTTTTCGCTTCCTTCGTCTGTATTCTGCATTTACTTCGCTAACCCCTCCCCCCATACGCGGCCTTTTCTCCAGTGGCGTTGGGTTAGAATGAGAAAGGGGAACTCATTCTGTTTCTTGGTACGCTGGGCGTTGGTAAAGGCTTCGCCAGTGTAAAGAAATTTGTATGTATAAGTTACTATTCGTTTTCTTGAGGTAGGAAAACACAGCCTTTTGTATCCATCATTCTCTCTCTCTCTCTCTCTCTCTCTCTCTCTCTCTCCTCTCTCTCTCTCTCTCTCTCTCTCTCTCTCTCTCTTTCTCTTTCTCTCAAACACACGCACACACACAAATCGCAACATACTTGCTTCTCAATAGAATAAGCCCGTATGCAATGCAGTGATAGGAAAATCTTATTTATTCTTGTTTTTTTTTTTCTTTTTAGATTTCCTTGTCCTTTGGGACAGATAGGAACTGGATCATATATCGATTATCTCTTTATTTTCTAAGTTTAGGATCATCCTAGAGTCCTAGACTATGATGACATAAGCAGATGGCTGTTTAGGTCATCGAGTTGAATTGAAAGACAGAGTGAATAAAAAATAGAAGAAACGTGATTTATGTGATCAACAATCCCTAAAGATTATTTATCATTTCATAATGAAAAAATTATATTTTCATATTTCTCTCAACCCTCCGTACTTCCCAGATTCTTGGGCAGGATGTGTTGTTCTATACTTGCAGCAATTTTAGATTTATTCAAGAACCAGATCTTTTGAAAGATATTTACCTTGGAAAATGACATCTTCGCTTTTATGGCTCTTAATTGAATTTCCTTTTAGTCTTCAGTTATAACAAATGATATCGGCGACAATGATGAGCTCTATGTACCGCACGTGTTTCAAACACGCTCGTACACTGTAGGCCTAACGGTTTTGATTATTTTATCTTATCACTCGTTCTTCCCTGCACTGTTAATAGACAAGCCTTTGTTTTCATGGTAACGCAAGCTTTATCTTGAATTTATGTGACGTTCTTCCTCGGAAGTCGCTGTATAGAAACTCGATATCTGTTCAATAAAGTTTAGTTGCATTCACCTCGCCTATCAGCTATCACCTAACGGCTTGCTGGCACATTCGATGTCAGGATGCCAGAAAACTTAAAATCAATCAATCAATCTTAACTTACCCTAACCTAACCAAATAAATTTGATAACGGAAAAAAGCAAATAGTTGCCAAGAAACACAATTTCCATTTCCTAACAACACTGAAATCACGAGGGTGTTTCTTCAATGTCCATATTACACAGATAACCTAAACAGTATTATAGGAACCTGGTAGTTGGTTTACTGGAGTGGGTAACAATAACGGATGGTAAATGTCATTGAGTTTACACATTTGTCCCCAAAGGCTTGATGAGAAATAAATTTATAGCATATTTTGATGTTAAACTTCCCTAGTTATTGGGGAATGGGTATATTATATATATATATATATATATATATATATATATATATATATATATATATATATATGTATATATATATATATATATATATATATATATATATATATATGTATATATGTATATATATATATATATATATATATAATATATATATATATATATATATATATATATATATTTGTAAAGTGTGTGTGTGTTTACGTTAAACCCACTCCTGCATATTGTGAAACAGGTATATATATGTATATATATATATATATATATATATATATATATATATATATATATATATATATGTATACATATATATACATATGATATATGTGTATATATATATATATATATATATATATATATATATATATATATATATATATATATATATATATATATGTATACCCATTTCCCAATAACCTACGGAGGTTTAAAGTCAAAATATGAAATGGATTTAATTCTCATCAAGCCTTTGGAGACAAATGTGCAAACTCAATGACATTTACCCACCGTGATTGCAGTAGAATAATAATAATAATATAAAAAAAAAATCAGTAAATAAAGGAATAAAAGAACTGCAAGAGGCAAGCTGTACTGTACAATGTTGTCGCGAGAAATGTTATCGTAACTTAGGTAACTGTCACGAGAGAGAGAGAGAGACAAGTCATCATGAGTCATGACCGAAGGAGATCCGTGAACTAATCTCCTTAATTAAATTATTCTTCCACTCATCGTATGTTATGGAAAAGGTCGTCTTTGATGTGTTTATTATATAACTATAAAACTAGTTTTTTTTAAGTGTTTATACACATGATAAAAATCGTTACAATAGCATTTTGCACTTTAAAATAGCGATTCCTGGATATTATTCTAAAATACGTTTGAGTTAAAACCTTTTTCTCAACATAGATGGATTTTGATTTAACATAAGAAACATGTTTGAATCTCTCCTTTACTTTTGTAGCATTGTTAACTGAACAATACTCGTTTTAACAGAGTTTATTAACGCATATGTGAACGAAATATAGTAACTATGTATCTTAAAATAGTATTTAATATAGGAAACATATTTAAATCTTTCATTAACTTTTGCAACATTGGTAACTAACCAATATCCGCTTTAACGAAGTTATTTCAACACATATTTCAACAATATATTATCACTCTGTATCTTAAATTAGTATTTATCATAAATGAAACCTTCAAATATCTCATCAGTTTTTGTAGCATTGGTAATCAACCAATATCCGTTTTAACGAAGTTTTGTAGACACATATTTGAACAAAATATAATTAGTATGTATATTAGAATAGAGATGTTCTGATATTCAATGGCACACAATTATTATTATTACTAGCTCAGCTACAACCGTAGTTGAAAAAGCAGGATGCTATAAGCCCAAGGGCTCCAACAGGGAAAAATACCCCAGTGAGGAATGGAAATAAGGAAATAAATGAACTTTATAAGGAGTAACAATCAATTGAAATAAAATGTTTTAAGTACAGTAACAACAATGAAATATATCGTTCATAATATAAAACTAGAGAAAGAGACATATCTTAAAAGATAAAAGGTTGTTGAAGTATAGACTTATATTTAACGATAAAACGCTGTTAAAGTATAAAAAGAGACTTATATTAAAAGATAAAAGGTTGTTTAAGTATAAAAAGATACTTTTAATATATTAAAGAATAAAAAAAAGACATATATTTAAAGGTAAAAGGTAGTTAAAGTACAAAAAGAGACTTATATTAAAAGATAAAAGGTTGTTTAAGTATAAAAAGATACTTATATTAATAGATAAAAAGTTGTTGAAGTATAAAAAACTTTATTTAAAAGATAAAAGGTTGTTAAAGTATAAACAGAGACTTATATTAAAATATAAAAGGTTGTTAAAGTAGGAAAGGAGACATATTAAAAGATAGAATGTTGTTAAAGTATAAAAAGAGACATAAATTAAAAGATAAAAGATTGTTAAAGCATAAAAAGAGACATAAATAAAAGATAACAGATACTTATATTGAAAGACCAAAGGTTGTTAACGTATAAAAAAGACTTACATCAAAAGATAAAAGGTAAACAAACATTATGAAACATCTATCAAGAACTCGTAGGACATTTCTCAGGAAGAGGAAGCAACATTAAAAAAACAAGGCAGTAAGACAGACAGTCATTGTCATCACGAGGATTTCCTAAATGGTCGATGACTGACACACAAGATTAATTATGTCTATTAGAGTCAACTTCCCTCATTAGTCTGAACTTCTTTCCTGTAATTACGGGATACTTTTATCTTATTTTGAAGTATCTGAGTACCTCTTCACGTCAGTGTGCCTTTCCGGGATAACTTTTTAAAGGGTTTTTGTGTGTTTTTTAAGTGTTTTTGGGTGATAATCGATGGTTTAAAGAGATAAGTACGAAATTTTTATATTAAATGTTACTGACATAAGATAAAGAATAATGCATCTCTATTACTCTCTTTACACGCACACTCACATACACACACCCACCCACACACTCACACACACATGGCTTCTGGTGGCATTGTTGGAATCGACCTGGCCTTTCATTAGAAGGGGCTAGGGTTCGATTTCAAGCATGAGGTAGAAATTTATTTCTATTTGAACACGATATTGTGTTGAAATTTATTCATATATATATATATATATATATATATATATATATATATATATATATATATATATATATATATATATATATATATATATATATATATATATATGATAAATTTTGCACATCTAGACGTGTTTTTCTTATTTCTTCGTGGCCAAGTGGTATGCCACTGTTCATACATGTTTCCTGGAACAAAGTTCGATTTTCGGCCGGTCAGAAACTATTGTGTTTGTGCGATTTCGCCTGGGGCTCTGATCCCAAGGTCATTAAGAGAATCCAGACATTAATGTATAAAAATATATGGTTTACTTGAATAAATATATATATAATATATATATATATATATATACTATACCACTGTGCGGCAACCACCCGGAAGTGGCAATCTGCCACAAATTGCCCCAAACTAGCGTGTTGTAGTAAGGAAAGGTCTAGGGGGTTGGGAAGGGTTGATTCTGTGTGTAAGTGCGTGCATATCTATCTAAATATTTAGCAGTCAGTCAAGTTTGACGGGTCGTTTGTGTGTGTGTGTATGGTGTGTGTGTGTGTAAGTGTGTATTCATTGAAAAGAGAGTAGAACCTTGTGACTCTCCTCCCCATGGATACATTTGAACTTTGCGTGTTCGTAGTCATGAGAACGGCACACAATAATTTGTAGTTGGCAATGGAGTGGACCTGACTTCTCTCGGTATTTATTCAATTAAATAATTAGATCTGGTCCCCTTTTATGCGAACGCCAGAGACTCCATACGAACAATTAATCTTTTGGGCGAAGACCTAATGACAGAGGACGCGGCAAAGGGTAAAGGTTGAGGAGAATATCAAATGTATATGGGAATGAAAAGATCGATCCTCATGATAAGGATAACGATAATAACATTAGTACTACAGTTTGGAATTATTCTTCAAGATTTGTAGAAATATTTGACGGTTGTTGTTGTTATTATTATTATTATTATTATTATTATTATTATTATAATGTTTTTTATGTTAAGCAGGCTTACTTAAGTCTTTTTATAGTTTGTATATGAAATATCTGTTTTAATGCTGTTGATTTGTTTAGATGTTTTATTTTGATTGTTCATTACTTCTTATATCGTTTATTTATTGCCTTATTTCCTTTCCTCACTGGGTTATTTTTCAGTGTTGGAGCCCCTGGCCTTATAGCATCTTGCTTTACCAAGTAGGGTTGTAGCTTGCCTAATAATAATAATAATAATGATAATAATAATAATAATAATAATATCATTATTATTATTATTATTATTAGTCCAAGCTAAGTTATATCCCTAGTTGGAAGAGCAAGATGCTATATGCCCAAGGGCTCCAACAGGTTGAAATACCCCAGTTGAGGAAAGGAAACAAGCAAATAATTAAACTACAAGATGATAAATAGATCTAAAAGTACTGATAGATAGCTGGACAACATTCTGTAAATGATGAAGCAACTCTGATTACAATAAGCTGACTTTTACATATTAAAGATCCTTAATATTATTAAAGTTTGAACAAAAATGCTTCTTCTTATTGTCATGGACATTCAAGTCCATCTACAAAACTATCTTTGTAACCTTGCAGTATCTTTGTGATCTAGCTCTATCTAGCACTATTTTTGTAACCTTGCACCATCTATGTGATCTAGCACTATCTTTGTAACCTTGCACTATCTATGTGATCTAGCACTATCTTTGTAACCTTGCACTATCTTTGTGATCTAGCACTATTTTTGTTACCTTGCACTATCGTTGTGATCTAGCACTATCTTTGTAACCTTGCACCATCTATTTGATCTAGCACTTTCTTTGTAACCTTGCACTATCTTATTAATCTTGCACTATCTTTGTGATCTAGCACTATCTTTGTAACCTTGCACTATCTTTGTGATCTAGCACTATCTTTGTAACCTTGCACTATCTTTGTGATCTAGCACTATCTTTGTAACCTTGCACTATCTTCGCAACCTTGCATTAAATAAAGAAAATAAACTAACTGTAAATCAATATCAAGATGAGATGAGAGCAAAGATCAACTTTTGAAAGATTTATGAAATACAGAAAAAATATGGATAATAAGGTAAGTAGATAATGGGAAAAAGGAAATGAAATCCTTTATTACTGGTAATTATATCTTATAAAAAATTATGATAATGAAAATAATTTAGAAATTATTTATAGTCATTAATGTTCCAAAACCTTTATCGGAAGAAAAATCACCCTTTGCGATATGGAAGATTCCTAACGCTCAGTTTGTTGTGTATTTACGAGTAATGGAAAAGCAATACATTTCAGACATTCAGAACAGGACCGAATTACAGTGTCTTTTTGCTTCAGAAGCTTTTTTTTTTCTTTTTTTTTTCTTTTTTTTCCATTCTCTAACATACGTCTTCGTATTTCTCAAATTTATTCAAAGGGTAACGCCAAGACGCAATGACATATGTTACTCTTTCTTGGGTAACGCCATCCTTGGTCTAGTACTGGTTCTTGTTCTGCATTGCAATTTGCAATGAGATAGCGGTAATGAAATGTTATAACGCCAAACGAAGTTTGAATAGAGCAAATAATACCACACAATGGTAGGGGATACAGTTGATAATACCATAATGAAGAGAGGGGAGGGATACATTGTATAATACCGCAAGAATGCGGACTGGTGAAGGAATCCTGGACTTTGGAACTTTCCTACTAGAACTTTGAAGGAAATTTAATTTAAAAATGGGAAATTGATAATTTAAGAAGAAAGAACAAATATGAAAGTAATATCACCGAAAACTTTGGTTGTTAACAAATAATAAAAACACTCTGTTAAGTAGTAGCGCTGTCAGTTCACCTTACTTGGAATACTGTGGGCAATACATGTTAGTTTTGCGAGTGTCTCTTCGACTCCTATAGCTACAAATACTTTTTAGGCATGTGAATGATCTCCCTGACCCATAACAATTTATATATATATATATATATATATATTCAACATCCAGAAATAAGAATAACACTAATGTACAGTACATACAAACGAAACTTGATATATAAACTGAAATATCCAGACAAAGAATTTTAGCCAATTTAATTCTTATGATTAAATCGTCAAGAAATCGAAACTTCTTAGATAATTCCACATAAACAAAAACAAAAGAATACTACACATTCCCGCGATAAATGGAAGAACTCAAAACGACCGTTCTGACAAGGGCTTCAGCTAATTCCCCCAGACAATAACTCAGAGAAATGAAATACCACCAAGAGAAGGCGAAAGAAAAAAAAAGGGACACATACAAAACGAAGTCACGTCGGGCAAATCGTAAATCAAGAAAACTATGAACGTCTCGGTGAAAAGTCTCGTTTTAACACACCGTTAATCAAGAGTAATTTACCCCTTG
>NC_090731.1:23746648-23754148 GCF_036898095.1 Palaemon carinicauda | reverse complement strand
CCCACCTGTAAAAGGTCGTGAGAGCCCAGATGAAGTCTGTTATGTTTTCCATCAATCACCCGAAAGAAATTGTTAGGTCTTCAATAGGGGATTATTGTTTCCGCTTTGTTAAGAGAATGTTGATGCTTTGTGCAATATAGATTCTTGTGGATATTTGGTCCAGTACAAAAACACGTTTTTTTTTTCTTTTTTTTTTTTGTAATATCTACGGTTTAATAAATGATATTTAGCAGAGAAAGAAATGAAAAGAAAAGGCTTACCTAAGACAGTCAAAGGAGGGGTTAAGTGATCAGAGCAATGGATGTTGCTGACAGTACAAGTGTAGTTACCAGAAAAAGATATAAATCATTGCAGGAATTTTATGATAATGGACTAGTAATATTTGATTTTTCATAAATCATTTCATAGGTATTTACGTCATAGGTAAATTGTATATGATACTGTATATGAAAAGGATATATGAAGATAATATTTTGACATGTTAGAAAACAAAATGGACATGGGAGAACATATACAGTAGTGAGAAGGACAGCTGATAGATGGACAATAAGAATAACCGAATAGGTCCCTGACATTGCAAAAGAAGCAGGGAAGGAAGAGAAGACGGTGGAATGACGATCCAAGAAAATTTCCGAGTATAGACTGGCATAGAGAGACCATAAATAGACGGGAGTGGAAGGACGTATCTGAGGCCTTTGTTGTGCTGTGGATTAGTTACGGCTGATGATATCGATGATGAAAAGCACCAAACGACAAAGAAATTAATATTTATAACAGATATGAAACAAGGTTTTGATATGATAAACCTGAGGACAGCTTTTCATCACACACTTACCTAAGTATATATATATATATATATATATATATATATATGAAAACTGCTGTATGATTACTTTGAAATTGAATTCGAAATATTAACGACCCTAAGGGTCAATGTTAAATAGATTAAAAATACATCTATTCAATTATTTATCTACATTTTTTATTTATCTATTCATATCCCTCTCGGGTGCCAGTTTATTTTATTGTGTGAAGCAACGTAAATTGATATGGAAATTGAGTGAAAAATATTCCCCCTAGTTTCTAGGGAAATAAAGCGTTCTTATAGTGTCCAGGGACTCGGATGATAGATGACTGGGCAAATGTTTGGGGGGAAATTCTTGGAGCTAAGGAAACACCCCAGGGTCATATTGCTTCCCCATTCTACGCTGGAATGCCTTGAAAGGAATGATAATCCCCAAGACTTCAAGAAATAATAATTAATTACGATTACTAGACCGCATAACGATATAACATTCATTAATTACTTCAGTGTTCATTATCCTTTGACAAAATTCCCATAATAATTTTTCCCTGTTGGAGCCCTTAGGCTTATAGCATCCTGTTTTTCCAACTAGGCTTGTAGCTTAGGTAGTAGTAGTAGTAGTAGTAGTAGTAGTAGTAGTAGTAATAATAATAATAATAATAATAATAATAATAATAATAATAAGCCCTAATTTTTGCTCCCTGTCTTGCCGCTCTTTAATAAAAAGTTTCAATGTATGCGTAACATTATTATAATACAGTTAAATTAAGAAAAAAATCGTAACTCCCTAAATTACCATCAGTGAATATACAGTATTTATGTGTGTTTGTGTGAACAGTCTTCTTCTCCACCGTTATCCCTACATTAAAGGGTCGGTTGCCTGATGCGTCCCCTCCAATGCCATCTATCAAAAGCATCCTCTTCCACCAAACCTCTTCTCTTCATATCATCATTCAACTTATCTTGCCATCCAATTCTCTGCCTCCCTTTCCATCTTCTCCCCCTAACAGGTTCCTCCAAAGCTCTCCTCACTCCCTCCCAACCATTCATCCTGAATACGTGCCCATACCATCTCAGCCATGACACACATATCACCTCAACAATCTTCACTACGCCTGCCATTTTTTCTGATTTCTTATTTCATACTGTATGTACAGTATGTACTGCATGTATGTATAAACAAAATTAAGGTACTACAACCAAAAAGGAGCCGCTAGTTTACTTCAGGCTAAGATTCACTTATTAATCTTTTATCAATCTTCCTGGTTTTCCGAACCGACTCGACAATGCCAAGCAGTTTAAAAAAGAAAAAAAGAATAGATAAACCTTAAGGTATCCTTTCTCTACCTAAACGAACAATTACATAGCTAGGCCAGGCAGCTTCAGGGATAAACATTACGATTTGACATGGCTCCTATCATTACTCAAAAGACAGGAAATCAGTTTTCGTTCATAGGAGACAGACAAAGGGCCAGACAACCTCTCTAATATCTGGTAGGTAATAATTCCTCTTCACGAAGTTCTCTCTGGAGGGAAGTTATGTAATAACTTCCCTCCAGAGAGAGCCTCGTGAGGAGGAATTATACAAATTCATGGCTATTTCACCGTAGCAGGTGCTCCTTGGTACAACATCCATCATTCCTTTTTTTTTATTTTTTTTCTCTCTCTCTTATTCGCCGCACGCTCTTATTACGTACATTATTCCAGAGTTGAATTTTACTTGAAGGCAAATTCTGCAAGTGGAAAGGATATTCTGAAAGACCCTGAAATACCATGCTGCATTGGACTACCATCATAGGATCCCTTCATCCTGTGAAAACCTCTAATTTTTAATCTCTCTCTCTCTCTCTCTCTCTCTCTCTCTCTCTCTCTCTCTCTCCAAATGGAAACCTATGTACTGAATAATGCTATGTACATACATACATATATACATACATGCATACATATATATATATACTTATATATATATATATATATATATATGTATATACCTTGCTGAGTGGGGTCACCCTAACGTGGTAAAATGGTTGTGTAGCGCCATTATCAGCAAAGCTGTACTAGTCCGTACTAGGTTGGCTTGCTGCGGGCGATCAGAGAAAATGTTTCCCTCAATCGCGAATCCGCAGTTGGCCAGCGTAGTGATGAAAAATTGGGGCAAATCCCAGTCCATATCTGAGGCCTTTGTCCTACAGTGGATTAGAGACGGCTGCACTTTCTGTTTTTGTGCACATATACACACACACACTCACACACACACACACACACACACACATATATATATATATATATATGTGTGTGTATGTGTGTGTGTGTATAATACATATATATATATATATATATATAGAGTGTGTGTATGTATACAGACATATACATAGCCATATATATATATATATATATATAATATATATATATATATAAATTTATATATATATGTGTGTGTGTTTGTGTGTGTATAAGCTACTACTAATACTACTACTACAAAAATCTCATAACCTTAAACGTTATCTAACCCACTATAACATAAGAGAATAGGTTCAGATATTCCCTCTCCTGTGACAGTATATTATCCATTTCCCATAATGTATGGAAAAGAAATAAAGAATGTAAATTCATTCCGTTATACAGAAAAGGATACTTTCTCATGCTTCCTTCAAGTGTTTTCGGATATCATAAAACTCTTATTCTGCTCATTATCAATAATAATGGGCCTTAATCAGACCATCGAATGCCCATAGAAGGGTATTAAAAAATCTTTATATTCCCCTACTCTCTGCCAAGTCTGATATTCCTAATCCAGTGTTTCTTTGTTCCTTATTTACCAAGAAATCTCGAACGCCAGATTTTTTTTATTGCAAGCCAAGCGCAAGTTTAATTTAGGTTAAATGCTTGCTAAACTTTTTTTTAGATTATATTAATTCTTCATCTTAGAGATCAAATATCGTTTGTAAAAAATTCTGCCAAAGTTGAGGGGATTAACAAATAGGATATACAAAAAACAGATAGCTAAATAGTCATCTAATTGTTTATCGTGTAGGCCTCCATGATTTCACCATAGCCCTACAACAACAACAGTAAAATCAACAACAACAACAACAACAACAGCTGTTTTCTAGTCCACTGTAGGACGAATGGCTGAGAAATATATATATATATATATATATATATATAAATCGATTGAAAAATGCATATATTTTCATTTTTAAATATATAGAGGCATGTTTATAAGTATATATATATATATATATATATATAATATGTATATATATATATATATATATATATATATGTATATAATTTTATAGTTTGTTTGATTATTTTTTCCATTCAGACGTTGCATCTTTTCCTTTCAATATACTCGAAATAAAAGTGTTTACAAATAAATCAAAATTTGGTATACACTGACAATTTCGTGGATGCGTATAATTGCACACATTAAATACATATTTTTCTTCAATTTTGTAGCGTTTTATAAAATTTTGATAAAGACGTTGAAGCATCGATCGACTTACTTTTACATATTGGCATATACTCGTGGACATGATGAGGTTATATATATATATATATATATATATGTATATATATATGTATATATGTATATATATATATATATATATATATACACATACATATAATGTGTGTGTATGTGTTTGTAGCTTTTATTTGTAAATAAATGCAATACAAAAAGTAATCGAACACCAATCTACAAATCCATATATATTCGTCTAATTATAAACTCTGTAGTCATATTCAGCACGTATTCTTTGATATATATACTCGAAACTGTATGCACATGCATATGCATTGCAGGAATTTATGCCTATCTCCGCTAGTGAGAGTAAAACACCACGATCAATCTCCCGGTACGAGATAGCGGGGCCGCCTTGCTGGCTGTGTGACCTAAGTTGCTCAATACCGTTTTAGTTTCTTCCAAAACCTGCCGGGCTCAGGGTGGTAGGTAGTTGGGCGGGAACTCGCCTCCTCTGGGCGTGACAGCTGACATTTCATTTGGCTGTAATTACCGAACAGTGGCGACGAGGAAGACGAGATTAACCGTGACAGAGACCGGAAGGACGAAAGTTTGCAGGCTGGGTCTCGCTATTTCGAAGGATACTCCCAAAAGGGAGCCATGTGTTTTGTTTACATCCCTTTCTGATGAGCTGTTGCAAGCAAGGTGTGACTTGGCATTTAAAAGTTGCTCTGTGACCGCTTTTACGTTCGTGTAGTAAAGGGGTGTTGAGCTTGGGCAGGCCTCGCTTGTACTTGATGATATTTTTCATAAATAGTCTTGCCTTGATCATGAAGCTCACTACTTCACAGTATTCTAAAAGTTTTATTCCAGCTGTGACCCTATGTAATGATCTTCCTAATCAGGAAGTTGAATAAGTGGAACTTTGCAAATTCAAACTTGCAGCAAATGTTTTTATGTTGAACCGGCTGACATAAGTCTCTTTTTATAGTTTGTTTATGGAAGATCTATTTTAATGTTATTACTGTTCTTAAAATATGTTCATTACTTCTCTTGCAGTTTATTTCTCTCCTTAATTTCTTTCCTCTCTCGGTTATTTTTCCCTGTTGGGGCCCTTGGGCTCATAGCATCCTGCTCTTCCATCTATGGTTATAGCTTGGGTAATAATCATCATCATCATCCTCATCATCATCATCATCATATCTATCTCGAATAATCGCCGATCATTCTTGAGTTTTACTTGGAAACGAAACTTTAAGTTCAGGATAATATTTATGTAGAAATACCTAACCTCTAAAAAATAGATAGACATGAAATTTTGCCTCTGTGAAGCTACAAAGGAAAAAATGCTACATAGAGAATAGCTACATTTCGTTGCAGATTTCAACACAAGCTTTGCCTGCAACATCACATTCCTTTCAAGCTTCTCTCACATCCGGCATTTCTCTTTTCTTTCTCTTTTTGATTGATGTGTCCGCACCTTCTCTCTCTTTTGGCGTCTGTTGATGCTTACTGCTTTCTATGCCTTTGTATATTGATGTTATTTTCTGTTATCAAACTTTTATTGATACATTATATTTCAACAACCTTTTATTGCTAAATTAGTATGCAATTTCTTTCAGCCTTTATTCATCTCCTAGGTAACTCGAATGCAGAATAAGGGGATAAGTCTCTCTCTCTCTCTCTCTCTCTCTCTCTCTCTCTCTCTCTCTCTCTGTGATAATCTCTTTACATACAAAATAGCTAATATGTGGAACAGATTTCCAGCTGGAAATCTGTTCCACATATTAGCTATTTTGTATGTAAAGAGACTATCAGAGAGAGAGAGAGAGAGAGAGAGAGAGAGAGAGAGACAGACAGAGAGACAGAGACAGAGACTTATCCCCTGTACAGCATTGGAGATTGTGAGAAGGGCATCACATTCTCCAAGGCCTTTACGAAAACCAAATAGCAAACTAGGGAGTAGATGATTACCTTCAGCAAACCTATTAAGACGTTTTGCCAGAAGACGTTCAAAAACTTTAGATAATATGGGAGTTATGGAAATTGGGCGGTAATCAGTGGGATTTGAGCTACCACAAACACATTTACATAGAGGAGTAACATTACCAATTCTCCAACTAGTGCTAAAAGCTCCTCTTCTTGCTAACATGCGCAAAATTACAGATAGCTTTGGAGCTAAGAAATCTGCTGTCTTTATAAAGACAGTGTGTGTGTAAGTACACACACACACACACACACACACACACATATATATATATATATATATATGTGTGTGTGTGTGTGTGGTAAGTACATATATATATATATATATATATATTGTGTGTGTGTGTGTGTGTGTGTATGTATATATATGTATATATATATGTATATAAATTTATATACATATATCTATCTATTTATATATACATATATATAAATATATCTATCTACCAATCTATATATATATATATATACTTATATATTATATATACTGTATATATATATGTGTGTGTATATATATCAAACGATGATAAGATTGGAAATGAGGAATAGATAATAGCAACAGACAAATATGAAAGACGAAGGAGAGGATAGAATGTAGGAAGTAAAATACTGCAGAAGGAGCAGAAACAGACAGAAAGACAAAAAAAAAAAAAATATGCGAAATAGTGACGAGAGTTGGGAAAAGGAATTGGTCGCAATTCGGGTCTCCCTTTTTACGCCATAATTACCGTAATAACGGCAACGAGTGAAGAAAAAGACAAACGCTCTTTTTACCTTCTTTCCCTTTTCCCTTCCTTTCCATTTTCTTTCCTCTTCTTTTTCGTCTTCGTCGAACGTGGGAGGGAAAAGGCGTTGCAATTTAACAGTCTCAAAAGAAACTGGGGGTTCCTTAACCCGTAATGACATAGACATTACTGGAATGGCAGTATATTTAAGAGTTTATGCGCATTCATTTTATATTTTTTTCCTTTATGGAACATTGTGAGGAGGAGACACCCTTGCCAGATATTTCTAGGGGATGGCGGTGTCTAGTAGGATGAAGACCCCTTGGCAGATATTTCTAGGGGTTGGGGGTATCTAGAAGGATGAGACCCCTTACCAGATATTTCTAGGGGGTGGCAGTGTCCAGTAGGATGAAGACCCCTTGGCAGATATTTCTAGGGGTTGGGGGTATCGAGAAGGATGAGACCCTTTACCAGATATTTCTAGGGGTTGGGGGTATCTAGAAGGATGAGACCCCTTA
>NC_090731.1:23734148-23741648 GCF_036898095.1 Palaemon carinicauda | reverse complement strand
TGACTGCTGAATATAAATCAGACTGAGGTTCGAGTCCCGCTCACACTCGTTAGATCCTTTGGTCGCCGCAACCTTACCATCCTTGTGAGCTAAGGATGGGGCTATCTGCTGAGTTATCAGCAACCATTGCCTGGCCCTCCTTGGTCCTAGTTTGGATGGAGAGGGGGGCTTGAGCGCTGATCATGTGGCGGGATGTTGCAAACCAACCCCCACACCCTTGATCACTCTAACAGACAATTGTCTCCACAACGCAAACTTTCCCCTGACGTTATCTAAAACCAGACTCTTAGACAACAGTCTAAGATATAGTTACTATACTAATGTTGATAACTATTATGATAATGACCGTATTATAATATCAATAGAAGAATGTCGCTAGTTAGAATATAAGAACATTTTCGTAAGACTACGCATGCAGAGAGAGAGAGAGAGAGAGAGAGAGAGAGAGAGAGATTAAAGTGCTTTTGAAACTCACCCAATTTCATTCAGCCTTTGATTTCCAACGCTTTTTTATACCACCACGGACCCCACCAGAACAACTTCTCAAATATGCTCAGCACATCAGAGACCACAAAAGCTAGAAAGGAAACAACAAATACTTCATGCACAATTTAACTCCCTCACGAACACCTCGCAGAATGGATAAACATTACCACGGGGATTGGAATAGTAATTCCCTGGAGAACCTAATACTTATCACACCTACCGGCTCTGGAACAGAAGGGTAGAATGTTTGTCTACGACTCTACGCGATCCATCAAAACTCCCTCTCCCAACAAGGAGATATTACTCTTAGCGCGAGGCTATCTAAAGCGCCCGCTATCAACAACTGGACGATAGATCAATTCATCCATTTGCAATGAAGCAATCAGGTCTCTCGGTGAGATCGGCAGCATCCAGATGTAGTTGGAATGATTCAATGGCGTATTCATAGAATAGCGGCCAGCAGCCCTCTGTGTCAATATGTGTTTTGGGATCAATATCAACCGAAAAGAAATATATATTTCTTTCGAGGCTAAAGTGCCACTACCTTCTTTTCAAAAACGTGTAAAGAAAAAGCGGACCTTTTTTTCTGAATTAACGAGAAACAGCGCGGAGGAAATCTTCCTAAAAGTAAGAAATATGATGAAAAAATATACTGATCTAAAGACGGGGTTACACAGTCGAACGGTTCGTCGAACTCGGTTCGACAGACAAGTGTTAAAAGTGATGTTCGAACGTGTGAACAGAGTATTTTGGTTGTCGAACCCGTATGTCAAACGGTTCGAAGAAAGTATGTACTCGCCTGACTATTATGGGCAAGGCTTCATTGTCCACAAAACCTTATGCATCTGTGACAGACTCCACCTCTTCGAACCGTTTGACAGGCAGGATCGACAACCGGGTTCGACGAACCGTTCGACCGTGTAAACCCTGCTTACAACACATAATTACTTGATGAAGAATTTCCAGATTTCATATTACTTTCTCACGATTATTATTTTTTTGAGTCTATCATTATTAAAAGAAAACAACAACATGATTACAAAGATAAAGCTGCGAGAACCTTCAATTATATCTGGTGACAGAGACCGTCCTAATGATTGGAGTTGTCTTTCAGATTTGAACAAAATACAATCAAGATATTAAAGATAATTCTGTCTTGCATTTTTGCGAAAAAAGAAAAAATTTGAAGGAAGATAATAATGTTCTATGAACTTTTGGACAAACATTAAAATGATTTTATTTCAAACATCACGAATCTAGCTAATTTAAAAAAAAAAAAAAAAATTCCCTCAAAATCAATGTTTGAAATAGGAAAATATATCGACTCCTATATTCTTTACCCCTTTCTGAGTGGGTAATACCCTAACGGGTTGAAAGTGTTTGTTTATCACCACGATCAGCAAAGCTGTACTAGTCAGGGAAACCCATACTAGGTTGGTTTGCTGTGAACGATCAGACGAAAATCTCCCACCATGATAAATCCGCACTGGCCAGCGTGGTGATGAAAACTGGCCAAACCCCAGACATGAATAAGGACATGTCTGAGGCCTTTGCCCTGCAGTGGACTAAAAACGGCTGCATTTGTTGTTTTTGTTGTTGTTGTTGTTGTGTTGTTTTTGTTTTGTTGTTGTTGTTGTTGTTGTGTTGTTTTTGTTTTTGTTGTTGTATATACTTTACATTTACCATACATATAAAACACATATCCTTGTTAGTCACCTCATATCTTTGTTAAAAACGCCTTCTTAAGTTACCCTATACAAAAGTTTATTTATTATTCTTAAAGAATTACTTTTATGTAAATTAAATTTTCAACTCGAGTCGTAAATAAAGTGATTACATACCCTTTTGAGGACGGTGTATTTGTATATGTGGTCTTTTGAAGATTTATTGGAATTCATCAGAATAAGTAACTCGAATTGTATTACTCTCGACTCCTGGGCGATATTTTATTTGCAATATTTTATTTCCAGTTGCCCAAGTATTTACAAACCCGCGAGAATAAAGATTATCGATAATACTGACTGATTAAATCTTATAAAGATTATTTTTTGTCACTTTTTATGGGATATTACTGGACGATTTCATTTATTTATTTTCCAGTTGCCCAAGTGTTTCGAAACCCCTAAGAATAAAGATTACCGAAAATGCTGACTAATCAAATCTTGTGAATATAGTTTTTATTTCACTTTTTTATGAGAAATTTTAGGACAATTTTATTTTGTTTCCAGTTGCCCATATGTTTCTAAACCATTGAAAATATAGATTACCAATAATACTGAATATCCACATCTTGTTAAGAGTATTTTTTTTATGGGAAATTACTGGACATCTCATTTATTTATTTCCAGTTGCCCAAGTATTTCCAACCCCTTGAGAATAAAGATTACCACAAATACTGATTAATCAGATATTGTACAGATCCATTTTAATATGATTTTTTTAACTGAAATTACTATATAATTTACATATTTGCTTCAGAAAATATCATGCTTTAATGTACAGTTGGACACAGGAATTCCTGTCACACCACTAACGCCATCTCTCACTATACTTATCTGTTTGGATACTCGCCGCGCAGAAAGGGTGTGACAGGGTGCACCTCCTCAGAGAGTGGTATGCCAGGAATTTTTGTGTCCAACTGTACCTGTTACTGAGTTGAGAAAGGCATCCTGTCTTGGTTAGAAAAAAATATAGGACAAGAATATTTCCTCATTTAGTGGTATACACATGTAAGTACACACATACACACAATGTATACGTACAAACGCACGGGCGCATACACACGTACACAAACACACACACACACACACACACACACACACACACACACATATATATATATATACATATATATATATATATATATATATATATATATATATATATATATACACACACACACACACACACATATATATATATATATATATATATATACATATATATATATATATATATATATATATATATATATATATATATATATATATTACATCAGGTCTAGCAGAAAGATGTGAGAAACTAAGTAGTACATATTATAATGTACAAGAAACGCAGTAAGAGAATGTTTTTGCAAGAGAAAAGTTTTCATGAAAGAGAAAAAAGTAAAACGATGTGAACATAAAACAGCTGTTAACAATTATTACCAAACCACCTTACAGAAACATTCTCAACCACAAACAATCTGTACATTGTAACAATAAAATAGATTAGTCGTTCTGATTTTGTGACAAGTAATTTATTTGGTACATGAATAGGTTATTTGCGGTTAAGAATGTGCCTGCAAGGTGGTTATCGTAATTGATTTTAACAGCTGTTCTATGTTCACATCATTTTCCTTTTTTTATCTTTGATTCAAATTTTTCTTTTTGTAATAACGTTCTCTTACTGTGTTTATTGTACTTTGATAAGGTGTATCAATTATAAGAAAATACTTGGTATTTAGTTTTTCATGTTCACCTCTTCCAGGCGGACATGTTTTTTTAAATATGTGAAAGTTTGTGATCTGCATGCACAAATATACACACTCACATACACGCGCACCCACACACACATGCTGTATATATATATATATATATATATATATATATATATATATATATATATATATATATATATATATATATATATATACACATACATATATATATATATATATATATATATATATATATATATATATATATATATATATATATATATATATATATGTGTGTGTGTGTGTGTGTGTGTATTGTATATTAGCAACAACACTATTACTGTACACTAGTTCCTGCCTAGAATTTCTTTCTAATCTAACTCTTCTCCCTAAATATATAATAAATACATCATTTGGTTATATGAGATCTGCCTCAGTTTTTTTTTTTTTTTACCTTTATGTTCTGTATAAATTATACCTATCACAAATATTTTCCCAATAATGTTTTTATGAAGAATTTCTCTGCTTAACAGATAGCAGTATTTACATTTATATGAATTGAGTCGAATTAATCAACTGGTATTCACCGGTCTAGTTATCATCCTGAATATGAAAGATCGGTTCACTTAGCTTCTTATTCTCTTATTAACCTATAGCTACTTGCCATGCAGGACTTTTCAACATTAATGTTAAATGTTCGTTTATATTTATGCATTTCTGGAATGTAGTAACACCAAGTATAAATAAAAGAATAATTCAATACGTTCCTAGAACGTAGAAAACATCCCTCTCCATGCTCTTCTAGGAGGACACTCCAAAATCAAACCATTATTCTCCAGTCTTGGGTAATGCCATAGCCTCTGTACTGTGATCTAAGACAGTTTTAGGTTGGAATTCTAATTATTTTCTTTTTTCCTTTCCTCACTGGGCTATTTTCCATGTTGGAGCCCGTGGGCTAGTAGCAACCTTCTTTTTAAACAAGGGTTGCAAACGATATGTAATAATGATGACAATAACAAAATCTATACTCAGACTTCCAATTTTGCTATGCATCTTTTAGCAAAGTGTTCTAAATTCTGAATACCAACAAAAAAGAACATTTTGATGAAATTCGTGTCTTTTATACTATACCACTCCTAAGCAATAAAAAACGAGATAAAATTATACTTAACTAGAGTTATTTCCCTTGATACAGGAACCTCATTTTACCTAATTTCGCGATGCCCGCCAACCCAATTACAATATTGAGTTCGTAACCTTTGTCTTCGGGATCATTGGGTTTCAGTTTACCGTCCTCCATCAGGTGAGCGTCGACCTTAGCGGTTGGCTGGGCTACTGTAACACGTGCGCGCGCATCACGTCTTGTACAAACAGCTGGTCAGCAGCGCATACTCCGGAAACCCTTGTGGCTTCCAGGGATGTTCGAGAAACGTCATTAGGTCGAGAATGCTATTCGAGGTACGCTGGAATCGCGACCTTTTCTTCCCCTTGACTCATCTGGCTTCCTTTGCTGGGTCTTGGATACCATAAGGGTGCTTTTGCTACCAAATTTCATGGGATCCTCAGCCACTTCTCACGCCGTCTCTTAAAGTCCAACCGTCCCCGGAGGCAGTGTGGAAAATAAGAGGCGTGAAGGTGACTGGATTACTCCAGGAGCTGTTACCTGGAACGCGCACCATCATTCAAAACTTCAATGGGCAATTTCATGCTTATCTCCAAAGCCGGGGCTGTTTGGACGTTGTAATTTATGAGATATTGTCAGAATTCTACATGGGTTAAAGATAACCTTCCTTGACACGCAACATGAATTAGAATTCTATAAATGTAGTTCAGACGAAGGTGGGGG
The DNA here is from genome assembly GCF_036898095.1 of Palaemon carinicauda. Lineage (NCBI taxonomy): Eukaryota > Metazoa > Arthropoda > Malacostraca > Decapoda > Palaemonidae > Palaemon > Palaemon carinicauda. The sequence goes on along the minus strand of NC_090731.1, from coordinate 23,735,898 downwards.
ACTGACCTGCTTCTAGGCCCTGTGTATTCAGGTAGCCTACTTTGGCCTACATTTACCAAAGATATTCAATTTTTAGCGGACACAGTTTTTATCCAATTCATAATAACTAGCCATTTTATATCTCCCTCGAATTCGAGTTTGTTGCTCATAAAACGCACACAAAAAAAACCTGATGTAATTTTAAACCGAAAAATATTGTGTTGATGCTAACCATAATAGATCACAAGATCATATATCTGCAAGCTTATGTTTGGGGGAAAATTGCATCACTTTTAATAGGTTATAATTAATGAATAAAGAAATTGTTTTGAGTAAAATAGACATTGGCCAACTGTGCTTGACTCTTACAACCGTATTTTCCTTTTAGACTTAATGAGTTAACTGACTGATCCTCTAATGTAATTTTTTTTTTAATTTTCTTTTATTTCTCCCTTTTCATATTTATCTTCGCCGACGAAATTGGAAGTAGGTTATGTTTTCGCTCCTGTTTGTCAGTTGATTTATGTGTTTGTCTGTTTGTGAACAACTCCCTGGCAACAATTTTACTCAAAGAGTAGTGAAACTTTCAGGTATTAATTGCTATGTTGAGACGTGAAGTGATTCAATTTTGAAAGTCCTCGGTCAAAGGTCAAGGTCGAGCAAAGGTCGACCGAATTAACCCTAACTAACCCTAAGTTCGCTCATGGGAATCACACAGACTTCAAATACGCCTACAGTCTAAATTGATTCTGGGAAAGGCAAGCTGGTTTCGAGAAATACGTTGCCATGGTGGAGGTCTACATTCTTAGAGTGCTTTTCTAGTTTTCTCTAATTTTCCTCCTTTCTTAAGTTTTTCAAAAGTCACACATTTGGGAATCAAGGCTTCTTTCTAGGCTTTCATCACTCAACATAGATGGCTTTACTTCTGCCCTCTCTCCCTACGCTATCTGTTTGGTTACTTGTCCCGCAGTAAAAGTGTGATACAGTGCACTTCCCCAGACCGTGGTGAACCAGGAATGCCTGTGTCCAACTGTGTCTGCAGATTGGAGAATAGCATGAGTATCTTCTTTGGGTTTTGGGTATCGGCCTAAAGATATCCGAAAACAGTTATGAAAACCAAAAGGCTACTTGTTGTGTGGTGATATATATATATATATATATATATATATATATATATATATATATATATATATATATATATATATATATATATATATATATATATATATATATATATATATATATATATATATTTCATCACACACCAGGTAGCCTTTTGGTTTCCATAACTGTTTTCGGATATCTTTAGGCCTATACCCATACCATATGTGTGTGTATATATATATATATATATATATATATATATATATATATATATATATATATATATATATATATATATATATATATATATATATACAATAGTGTGTGTTCTGTTTGGTGAATCAGGGGAGGGGGGAATTGCAATAGATGATAGAAGATCAGAATAGAGAAAGCAGAAATGTACGACTGAAAATGTAAACGAGTCAAGTTAAGATAATGTTCAAGAAAAATGCAGAGACATAAAATAAGGGCTGTGAAGGGACCTCTGGAGTTTGTTGATGATTATAGCGTAAGTACTGAGGACAGACAGTTTGTGTTTAAGAAACTAAAAGAAGGATATGAAAATTAATATGCCACTTTCTCTACAAAGAAAAGTATTTAATCAGATGGTCCTGTCAGTATTAACATATGCAACTGAAACTTGGAGCCATACTAAAGCCTTAGAACG
>NC_090731.1:23706648-23724148 GCF_036898095.1 Palaemon carinicauda | reverse complement strand
AGTGCGGATTGGTGATGATGGGAGACTTATGTCTTATCTATCGCAGCAAACCAACCTAGTATCTGTGTCCCTGATTAGCAGAGCTTTGCAGATCATGGCAATACACAAAACCTTTCACCACGATAAAGTATCCCCACTCAGAAAGAGCATAGACTATTATATTCATTTAAAAATACTAGAGAACTGATCACTTACGAAATATTCCTCATAACGTGAACCAAAACAAAAATTCCTTTCAAGTCTCAAACATCATAGGTAAACAACTTCTAAGCTCAATAGGCTGTTATTTTGAGTATTTTCTTCAAAGCATTTCTCATGGCTGGCTATACATACACTACATGTTGACATTCCCTTAAACAATTTTTCCTCTGCCATGAAAGAATAGGTCCTCCTTTATTTCGTCTTAGTGAGATTTTGCAATCATACAAAAATACTGTAGAATTTGAGTTGTAGATACACTGTTAAAATAACCGTAATTTTTATCGGAAATTCTCCGTAAAAATAAGCTGTTCTGAGCTGTTCAGTAAAATGCAGGCGACCGTAATTTTACCTTACATTGTTATTATCTTTTGCAGGATGTTGACCGTAATACCACCCTTTTACGCCAATATATGGAATAAATGCTGCCAGGCATATACCGTTCTTTTTTTTTTTTTCTTCTTCTTCTTAATGCAAATTTTTAACAATCTACATCTGATTTCTGATATACTGAAATCTTTCAAATATAGCAGAAGAGGACGGTTTCCTTTATTAACATTAATCTATGATACAAAAATTATTAGTGATAGCACCATGTCAGAGTAACGATGATGATACCGTTCACCGCAAGAGCCCGTACCTTTCTATAGGCAAGGTAATCTTAAACCAACGAACGAACAAAAGGGTCACCGAAAACAAAGGGAATTTTAAGAAGAGCCAATAATTCGCATATTTATCATCTCAAAACTTTCTTGATCAACAGGTTACATAAGGTTCGATAATGGTTCTCCTACTTTTTCTTAAGTATGAGTTGAATTCATTGATATCTTTTTCAATCAAATTCTAGTCTCATAATTTAAAGGTTAGATTGCATGGTATATTAATGTGATGAAGCAGTTGCATGTTCTTTGCGAAAAAGGATTGCTTTTTCAATTTTGGGAATCTTTTCCTATTGAAAGTTTTTACAATTAATTGCAGAGTAGATTAATTTTCCACTTTGAAATAGTAATTATCTTTTTTACATATGCATATTTATTAAGAAGAAAATTTTAATAGAAGGATATATAAACGAACGCGCTGATTAGGAAAAAGGCAAATGAGAAGAGACGTAGAAAGAGAGAACGATATTTCTGCACCTAATTCAGGTCATATAAAGAAGTGTATGATAACGGTGAGGAGGAGGAAGAAGAAGAAGAATAAGAAGAAGAAGAATAAGAAGAAGAAATGTAATTAAGTAGGGGGTAGATCATGTTTATAGAGATCATATTGAGTAATGAACTATACAATACTTTTGCGACACATTATAGAGTTCGAAGAGGAATAGATAAACCTTATGGAAGTGGTCGTTAAGTATTTTTTATTTACAGCCCGGAGAAAACTGTGCATTGATACAAAAAGAGAAGTTAATTTGTTAGGGGTAAACTTGGGTGTGTGGGATGCAAGAACGTAAATGATTTGCTGTAGAAGACACAAACTCATTCTGTAGAAATTGCAAATTGATTTATTGCAATTCACTAGTGAAATCTCTCGAACTTTTTGTATACTTTGTGAGGTTATTCTATTGTCCATTAGCTTTTAGCCCAACAACGAATTGGGCAAACCTTTCAACTGTTAGTTCAGTAATAGAATTATCGTCCTATACTTTATGCATTTATCCTGTGCCTCATTGCCCATTATCCTTTCCATCACGATCTCTATAGCATTGAAATGCACCTAAATTTAGTATTTAATCCCATAAAACATCCCTTTTTTATTTAAAGGCTGCTCATGTATGGCAGGGGCAAGGGACAGTGACATTACCCTATTGAGTAGGACAATGTCCTAGAGACTGACCATATATATATGTGACCAGAGCCCAAGCCCCCTCTCCACCCAAGCTAGGACGAAGGAGAGCAAGGCAATGGCTGCTGATGACTCAGCAGATAGACCTATAGGCTACCCCCTCCATCCTTAGCTCACAAGGATGATGAGATTGCAGCGACCAAAGAAACTAACGCGAGTTTGAGCGGGACTTGAACCCTAGTCTGGCGTCCACCAGTCAGGGACGTTACCACATCGGCCACCACAACAATCGACCTACGACTAGCAAATTAATCCGACAGTATGAATTTTCCTTAAGTCAATTAGCCAGTTAATGTATTCCATTGTAACACCAATTGTCTCCAGAGGAAGCGAATGCATTGTCTCGAAACAGCTGCTTAACGCCTCTAGAGGAAAACGAATCGGGCAAAAACTCCGACAAAGAGATCTCATTAGCATATTCCTCTCGGTTTCCAGAGAGGCCATCTGCTCACGCGCATCCCGCTCATCATTCCTGGAATTGGGTGACCCATCCAGATTTTTGACAATTTTTTAGCAATAAGTGAAAAATTCTAAAATTAATAGGGATTTAAAATAGAATCTGTATGCATTCATGTATTGAAACATATTTATATTTATATTTGAATACGCATATACACAGAAGTACACACACAAGCCTTTTCTCCTTTGAATAAGTGGTTGTGATGGTTTTTACCCAATCAGTTTTTTTTAGTATTTTTAGCTTAGTATAAGAGTCTATGCTCTTTCTGTGTGGGGATACTTTATCGTGCTGAAATAATTTGTGTATTGCCATGAATAGCAATGCTCTGCTAATCAGGGACACAGATACTAGGCTGGTTTGCTGCGAGCGATCAGACAAAAGTCTCCCACCATCACCAATCCACACTGGCTAGTGTGGTGATGAAAACTAGCGAAACCCTAGATATGTATGAGGCCTTTGTCCTACCAGTGTACTAGAAACCGCTGCATTTGTTGTTATTATTGTTGTATATTTGTATATGTATACATGCATACATAAATATGTACACACACACACACACACACACACAAAAACATATATATATATATATATATATATATATATATATATATATATATATATATATATATATATATATATATATATATATCTTCAGCTGTGAAAAAGTTGTGGAATGATCTTCCTAATCAGGTAGCTGAATCAATGGAACTTCAAAAGTTGATAAACTTGCGGCGAATGTTTTATATTGAACAGTCTAACATCGATCTCTTTTTTATATGTTACTGCTTTTAAAGTATCTTATTCTAATGGTTCATTACTTCTCTTGTAATTTGTTTATTTCCTTGTTTCCTTTCCTTACTGGGCTATTTTTCTTCCTTCTTGGAGCCCTTGGGCTTATAGAATACCGCTTTCCCATCTAGTGTTGTGGCTTAGCTAATAATAATAATAATAATAATAATAATAATAATAATAATAATAATAATAATAATAATAATAATAATAATAATATGTAAAACATTAGTATTATAAGAAGAACTGCATCATACTGAAATTCTGGTTACAAAATCTACGAAATGATATGGAATCGAGAAGGGAATATGATGTATTTCCTATTCATGTGTCAGTTGGAAACTATACAATATCAGTCTGGCACCAAATCTAATACTGAAACTAAGTCACTAAACTTGTGCTGCGTGAGTTAAGGCAGTTTCAATATTGCTTGAGCTTCGGCTTTATTACCCTGGATACAAACAAACAAACACACACACACACACACACATACACACACACACACACACACACACACACACACACATATATATATATATATATATATATATATATATATATATATATATATATATATATATATATATATTTATATATATATATATATATATGGAGAGAGGCAGATATGGGAGAAAGGAGAAAAAAAAGAGGTAACATTGAGATTAAAGTTCAAATATTTTGTAAAATTTTCTAGAAAACGAGAATTGTAGGGACAAAAGTATAAATATTAATATATATATATATATATATATATATATATATATATATATATATATATATATATATATATATATACATATATATATATATATATATATATATATATATGTATGTATATATGTGTGTGTATGTGTGTGTGTGTTTGTGTGTGTGTGTGTTCAGTCTCTACATCATTGTCACTAACCCTTGTCTTTAAAGGGGTCAACAACACTAAACCAATCCTCGGCCCATTCCCCCTCTCTACGCAAGCTAGGGCCAAGGAGAGCCAGGTAATGGCGGCTCATGACTCGGCAGGTAGACGTACAGGCTCCCCCCAATACCTCATTCTTTGCTCACAAGGATGGTAAGGTTACAAATACTTCAAGAATCTATCGAGCTTGAGCCGGACTCGAACCCCAGTCAGGCAGATTGCCAAGCAGGGACGTTTGTAATAGAATACTAAAAGCAAATGCCTGCTATAGAAGCAATTGAACCTTTGTCTTGAGGTCAAATGCAATCACAATTTCACTCCCATAAGATGATGTGGTAAGAAAATAATTGTATTCTTGCTGCTCTTCATGTTGGGAAAGTCTGCGAGTTGCATTAGCTTTTCAGTCATACACCCTGTATTGCATTGCAAAAGAAAATATAATAAGTTTTGATGTCTTCAATGAGTGGGGATTCGATCAATTGAATAAAGTGGAAGAAGGTTTGTCTCGCAAGGACTGGGAAAGACAATGTGATTGTTTATGGATGAGCTAAAAATGTAAGGCTAGTGAACAGGTAGCAACAGTCATATCAGGAAATCTTTGGCCAGAAGAAAGAGTATAGACGTGTAAGCTCAATTATTGTATTGTTAGGACTGTGTATAGGATTAAAAAAAATATTATTAGTGTTTGTGATCCAGAATAATGAAAGAGTGTGAGCAAAAGATGATCATTTTGGGAGGGTCAGATTCTGCTCCTGGTTAGGTTAGGATATGGAAGGGTGATTGTGCTAGGAGATTCAAATGCAAATGTAGGGGACAGAAGAAATTGGGGCTTTTGGAAGGTGTGGAGTTCTGTAGTGTATTTAAATGGAAATATGTTTAATTGTAGAGGATACAGGGTTTCCAAAGAACATAGATGAGTACATTCCCGTGACTAGCAGGGAGTGTTTATGGGTATGTGAAAGTAGGAACACGGAATAAAAGTAGTGACTGGTTGGCGGAGTAGAATAAAATTTTAGTCAAATAAGGACATGAATTAATGAGCAGTTGAGTAATAAAAGGTAAGTTTAGGTGCAGGTATACAAGCAGATGGATTGGGTTGTAAGGACTAAGGAAGACAGAGAAAGATGGTTATGAATAAATGTAGAGGGTATAAATTTTTATGTGAACATTTGTGTGAATAAAATGTTGTTTTATAGGGAACTAAGGCTAATGAAAAAATGGATATCAGAATAGGTGGTGTAATTGGAGACAAGTTGTCAGACCTAAATGAATTCCTTGATCAATGGAGTGAGTACTTTGAAGGTTGCTGAATGTAGAGGATAGAAAATAAGCAGAGGCAAGTGATGCAAGACTTGAAAGGGTTTGTGTAAGGCTAAGCATTTTTGTAAAACTAACTTATTGGGATACCAGAAATATGAGGATGATGATGAAGAAAGGAAAGTCACCTTGTGACCATAAGGTCACATGAGAATGCTCCTGTTTAGTGTGAGTGAGGTACTGACCTTGGTTTGTAATACATGTTTGACTGAGGATTAGTTCCTACAGGAATACGTACAAGGAGCCATTTTCCAGTTGGATAAAGGTCTTCAGTGAAAAATGTGATTGTAAGCATTTTAGGGAAATAACATCACTTAGCATACAAGGGAAGGTTTAAGAAAGAGGCAGAGGGGCCGTGGATCAGGTGTTTGCCAAGGACAATATATGTGAAGCTTGAAAGTAAAGGGAAGAAAATGTTTAGGGCATAGAAACATTTGCTGTAGAAAAAATTATAAAAATGCTGATCGGTAGTCAATATGAAGAATGTTGAAAATATATGGTATACATCATAGATTATTTGGTGGAAATTAGCTTTTATGATAAAAGTAAAGAGTGTGCTAGAGTGTGTAGGTATGAGAATTACTAGTTTGGTATAGAAGTGGACCTGAGACAATGGTGAGTTATGCCTCCGGAGCTGTTCAATACTCCTTTGGATAGAAGAATGTGAGAAGTCAGAGAAAGGACATACAGTAGTATGTAGGCCTGAAGTAGTTGGATAATAGAAATAGTTGTGAGTGACACATGAAACAGTTGCTGCTTGCAGATGGTACTGTGTTGAGGGACAACCTGGAGAAGCTACAAAAACTGGTAAGAGTTTCAAATTGTTTGTTCAAGAAAATATATGAGATTGCATGTCAGTAAGCATAAGTTAATAGGAGTAAATGAGAATAAAGAAAATAAAAAGATAACTGTGGTATGGAAAGCGGAAAATTTGAAGTGGTTTATTCAATTATCATTAAATAGATAAATTAGATGATGCTAAGATGAGTGAAGAATTGGGTCAAAGAATACGAGAGGCAAGAAAGCCCAGAAACCCAAATGTGTTGTGGTTGCGGTAGCCTGTTTGAAACGTCCCTGTCTAGCAATATGTTGGACTGGAGTTCGAAACCTGCTCAAGGTTGATAGTCTCTACTAGTGCCTGCAACCTCTCCCTGCGTGTGAGCTAGGGATGGGATTTTGGGCGACCCTATAGGTCTACCTACTGAGTCATCAGCAACCATTGGGTGGCACTCCCTGTTCCTAACCTGATGGAGGGTCTGGGACACTAGTCAGGCTCTAACTTGATGCAAAATTCTATCATGTAAGTGAAAGTTGATAAACTCGCCGTATTTCGCATAAAAATCCAAAAAGAGTTAAGTGCATAATCGTATGTTAAGTAGTTAACTGGAAAGATTATGTATTCTTTTAACCATAAAGTAACGTTAACTTACGAAGTTAAATCTTATAAATGTAGAAAACAAAACATGCGTATATGGGAGTTTTATTTTGAACACAAATAGCAAACATCATTGTCAATAAATGTTTGAACACATAGAAAGCAAACTTAATTGTCAATAAAAGTCAGAACACATACAAAGAGAACATCATTGTCAATAAATGTTTGAACACAGAAAGAAAACATTGTCAATAAATATTTGAACAAATAGAAAGCAAACAACTATTGTCCATATATGGAACCTCAAGTTTAACGAAATAAAAAAAAAATGAACGAAAGGAAAAAAAAAATCGCTAATAGCCTCACCTAATATTCGCTTCACTTCCGCCTGCGTTAAGTAGAGGTTGAAGTTCCCCATGGTTGGCAACACTGCCGTCGCCAGCAACAAAAACAACAACAACAGGAGCAGCGGCAACCCCGTAACTCCTCCAACATTCACCATTTTCATGCCACCACTGACAGTCTTGCACAAGGAAACTTCAATACATCATACAGAAGGATTTTCGTGGAACCTTTATGCCGGGGAACGAGTCGATTTCCTGGCGAAGTGTACATCACTGTTCGCGCCCGGTCCAGAATGTGCTTTCCAGTATGTGCATATGTCGCTTTGAACACGAAGATCTGCTGTTAAGCTTTATGGCAATTATTGAATGATATTGAGCAAAAGTTTACTTTTTTGCATATATGTCTTGGATGATGCAAATTGTTTAAAAACTTTCATTAACTGGAATGCAAAACTATATTATTACTTTCCCTTTCAGGAAAAGCTTTCATAATAGACTTCAATAATAACTAATCTCCTTGCAAAATCATTTTGATATCAAAGTATCTATTAAAAGTTAATTAATTAAATTAACAGCAACATGCAGCGATGTGATTAATGCGATCCCCCAAAGAAAAAACAAGCTGTACACCATAATCGACCTTCTCCTCTGGCAGCTGGGCCAGAACTGAGACCTAAGCTGACTGAGAGAGTCTAGAGAGAGAGGATCATCATTCCCTTGGGTCGAACAAGTCTCTAAGACGAGTGAGAGAGGCACTGTGCACAACGCTACGATTCACTGTGGCCTACGACCCACATACATAGCTTGAATTTTCTCATTTAATGCACTAGATGGCAGCACAGTTGATGATTTGCTGAAATCATCGACTGTTGAGTGCAGTAGAAGCCGCTCGTCTTCGCAAACACATATTCACCTGGACACGTATAGCACATGATTTTATTATAGATGACCTTACTTTGATTTTGCAAGGAAACAATACCTTAATGCAGACTTTAATCTCTCTCTCTCTCTCTCTCTCTCTCTCTCTCTCTCTCTCTCTCTCTCTCTCTCTCTCTCTCTACAATAATCAAATTAAAAGTCATCTATAATGAAATCAGGTGCTATATGTCTCAAGGTGTATATATGTTTGTGAAGACGAACTGATTTTACTTTTATTATTGTAAGAAAACAATGTCTTCATGCAGACTCTCTCTCTCTCTCTCTCTCTCTCTCTCTCTCTCTCTCTCTCTCTCTCTCTCTCTCTCTCTCTCTCTCAGAAAAATATGATAAATATAGAGGTTGATCGAAACATTCATATTTCAAATTATGCAATATTTATTTTGATGAACCTGTTATTAATATATCACATGATACTGAGATCATCTTTAATCTCTGCCACATTTAACATGAAATCTTAACAAATTTGTTCACCCAGACGTTTCTCTCATTATAAATGTCACCCATGAAATTTATTATCTCCTGATGATCTTCATGAATCTTGAAATGAAAAAGAATCTTTATTTCAAGTCTCTGTCTTTAATTTTTGGGAAAAATTTGTCTAGTTTCGAGTTATCAAATCCAGTCCCCAAAACTTTTGAAATTCATCATCGCAAATCTTCCTGAGAGTTTTTACCTTGTCTCTTCGTCTAGTTTCTATTTTTGCACTTCATTTATTTTTTTCACATTTCTACTTCATTTAGTTTTTGCATTCAATTCATTCAGTTTCTATTTTTACACTTCATTTAGTTTTTACTTTTACACTTCATCAAGTTTTCAAACATCAAACTCCGAACTCACGATGTGTTCACGTTGTACCAACCGTGTGTCACGCGATCGTATATAGTAACGACATTTCATTTTGTGTGTATATTATGCTTGTATCTTCGCTCTTCACTCGCACTAAAAAGAACATGAAATAACATGCATGTTTTTCTTACCGTTAACTGTTAAACGATGCGGTGTCGGTTTGAACAGGAAATATCCTGTTGCATTGAGTTTTTTATATAAAGGAGAGTGTTCTGTAATAAAGTTACTCAGTTGCTTTCATCTTGTCTTAGAGTCATAACCTTCTCTCAGCACGTCACATTGGTGACCCTGGAAGTCGACTCGCTCCTCCCGCCTTCCAACCCCCCTCGCCCCTCCGTCGTTAGTACTATGGCGGACCCTACGGAAGTTGACACTGCGGCTGCCCTATTGAAACTTTCACCGTTCGCCAGCGGAGTGGCGTTTGCTTGGTTTCAGTGCGCAGAAGTCCAGTTTCGCATCAAGGGCGTGACTCGCTCAACCACCAAAGCAGATTATGTTCACGCAGCGATACCCGAGGACACCTTCCCGGAAATATCCGACAGGCTTTGTGAACAAGGAGACATCCCAATAGCGTATGACGCCCTCAAAACATACCTTATGCAGCAGTACTGGCCGTCGCCAGCCGCCCGTATAGCAAAGCTTTTTCAACTCTCTCAACAACCGTTGAGGACCAAAGGGCTTCGCTTGCCCTCAGGGAAATGAAAACTATCGCTCGCCTGCAACCTGCCGCAGACAGCTCTCCTCGTGAGGTGAACCTACTTCGTGCCCTTTGGATATGCCGTTTACCCGAACCTGTACACGCTGCCATACCCGATGTCGATAGTTTACCCATAAAGGACTTGATGACCAAAGCCGACGCCCTTATGGACAGCCACTTCAAGACCTCCATCAACGCTTCCACTCCTGACGAAGGGGATGCTTATTCAACGTCAACCAAAGCTGACATGAATGCCGTAGGACATACACGCCTACCCTGTGACGAGCCAAAGCAGCGACAAAGCTACCCACCACCCACTTGTGACTCAAAGACAGGATGAAAGCAACTGAGTAACTTTATTACAGAACACTCTCCTTTATATACAAAAACTCAATGCAACCGGAAATTTCCTGTTCAAACCGACACCGCATCAGTTAACAGTCAACGGTGAGAAAAACATGCATGTTATTTCAAGTTCTTGTTAGTGCGAGGGGAGAGCGAAGATACAAGCATAATATATACACAAAATGAAATGTCTTTACTCTGTACGATCGTGTGACACACGGTTGGTACAACATCATTTCATCATGCCGCTATCTTCACTTTTTCTCCTCATTACTGCAACATGGGTCTACTAGAGTCTCTTACTCTTATTTTTTATTGATTTCTACTTATTAGTGCCTATCGTCAACCCTTAGACTTCAAAATTATTCCTGTAACATGTCATTTCTATGGCGTCCTTATTTTATAATCGCATCCTCCATACAGTTTTCATCTCCAATCTTAATTAAATTCTTCTTAATTTTGTTTAGTCAATTCGTCATGAGACAGTGAAATTATCTAGATTCATTTTTCCACAAGGCACTACAAGAGTTGGAAGACCCAGGCCTACATGGCTGAGAACTATGAAGAGTGAAATTGGAGATGATAAGTGGAGAAATATTGAATTAAAAGCTCAAGATAGAGACGACTTTGCGTCAATATGCAGAGATGATAATGATGATGATAATACATATATGTATGTATGTATATATATATATATATATATATGTGTGTGTGTGTGTGTGTGTGTGTGTGTGTGTAATATATAGGAAATAAAGTAGCAGATGATGAAAGGAAAAATATTGATTTAAAACCTCAAGATAGAGACGATGGGCGAAATCTAACCGAGGGCCTTTGCGTCAATATATATATATATATATATATATATGATACTGGATAATGCAGTTAACTTAAAAATAAAATACAAGGTAATTTTAAGAAATAATCATATCTAAGTACCATATCTAAGAAAACCAAAATATTAGATAAATGTGTTGTTCTCAAAAACCTTTTACGTGAAAATATGGTAATTTCCTCAATGACATATTACAAATAAAATTTGAGGAATTAAAGATTTGAAGTTACAGAGATGGTTCTATTAAAGACATTAGATGGACTTTCGCAAGGGTTAAACGGATTCCAACATACTCTAATATTGCTAAAAAAAAAACTACTATAGCCATTTACACCTATTTCTGGAGTAGCTTATAAGCTACCGGCGAAACTTACTGTGTAAATTCAGTGAACAGGAAATTGCTGTAATTTACATGTAGCCACGTCATCAAAGTTGTTATTTTCACTAAAGTAAGAATCGGTTGCCTGTTTAAAACAACATGCATTTGTAAACAAATTATATTTAGTTTTCGTGCATGTAAACTCTAAAGATCTGAACGATGATGAATGAAACTATATAAAATGAATTCTAATAAATTAATTCCTGGAAATTCTGTTTAATTCGATGTAATTAATAAAGATTCTTCCAAAGCAATCATTCTTGATGTAACAAAAAATGGAAAAACCATTGAAGTTTTTTACCAGGTATCGAGGCAAGTGTTCGTATCCTGGATTCTGAATTAATTAAAATTGGTTGCGTAGGTGTTTTACTGAAATCTATAAAATTCATCGCAGGATAACGATTTGGAATTTCCTTGAAGATTGGTTAATATTGATACGCCCTCAACATTAGGTCTAGATTGGCTTATGCATTGAAAACTGGATTGACAGAACATTGTCTCTGAGAAGGTTATTGGCTCCTAAGCCCTCTTATAAATAAAAGATATTATCTGAATCTTTGCTCTGTAAGACAACACTTCGTGTCATAAAGGAAAAGTTTAACAAATACAGTTGTTAGATATAAGAGAAGAAAAATTTTTATCTGAAATCCCACATCCAGTATGAGGTCTACACCCATCAGATGCACTATGGGAAATTCTGGTGTTCAATTTAGTGAAAATTGCGGAGCCACTGTAAAGAGAACAATTGATGCTAATGTTCATCCATTTCGAAACACTCAATGCTTATTTGGCAAATTAGTAGGTTGAAAGAAATATGCAATGCTAGGGCTGTCCAATAATTTCGAGAAATTGGAAGTGCTTCAAAATTTGAGCAGGTTATTAACTAAATAAAAAAAAAGCGTTGATCAAGTAATAGAAAGTTGCAAGATATACAGTAGTTCCACCACAATCTGGCGGTTGAATTGGTAGAGCTTCTGAAGTTCAAGATATTTGCAAAATCCTTTTTTATCCAAATTAACAATAATTAACCAAGCAAGTATGGTCTGGATTTCTGGATATTGGCTAAATAGCTCAACACTGGGGGTATAAGGTCAATCGGTACCCAAGTGTATACAGGATAAAACATTTGAGATAAACGAAGGTAAAAATTAGAAGAGGTTGAACAGAAAGATGGAAGAAAGGAAACGAGAACAAAAATAAAGTAGAAGGCTGTAAAGCATGTGTAAATAAGGCCGAAGGAACGCTGCAAAAAAACAATAAGTAATGACAATAGTACACCGCAAGGAGCAAGAAGTGTGGAGACTATAAGTATAGTGATCACAATGCAGACGAGTCCAAAAAATATACAGCGTCTCCAATAACTTCAACTTTGCTGAGAATCTAATAAATAAAGAAACTTGATATATTATACATACTGGTTGTCTATCACTTCATCAAGACTCCAATCACCCTTCAAGCAATCATTGAATTGAAAAGGATTCTCCATGCGAATGGCTGTCGCAAACTTTGTTTGCTTATTGGCCCTTGTGGATATATAGTTAGGTATTTAAACCTAATTATTCATTTATGCTGTTCTCATATATATATATATATATATATATTATGTATATATTATGTATATATATATATATATATATATATATGTATATATGTGTGTGTCTGCGTAGATAAATAGATAGGTAATTATTTACACAGATACATACACACACATCTATATAATGTGTATACTGTATATATATATATATATATATATAAATATATATATATATATATATATATAAATATATATATATATATATATATATAAATATATATATATATATATATATAAATATATATATATATATATATATATGTGTGTGTGTATATATATATATATATATATATGAAATTGCGTGTGAAACTGTTTGATTCTATCTAGTTCTTTCTATGACGGCATGTTTGTGCCACAATTTTGATGCTGTATGAACTAATAAATCCGTAAGATATTAAGCCTTTCAAGTCGATTTATTCGCATGTCCCAAAAGTTTAATACCATACAATTTTAGAGAAATTTCAATTACAAAGTAATTCTTCACAGAGACGCGTGACTTCCAAGTATTAAAAAATTCTTACAATTGAAATCAGCTTTGACGAGAGACCGATTTTAGACATGTTCACTTGACTGCATGACGAATTTAATCACAAATGATTAGTCTTGGAGAAGAAGAATATCTGTTGGAGCGTGTTTGGGAATGTGCTGACTTCCAACGGTGCTGATGATCCTCATATTTATTATTCTTTGATGAAGATTTGACAAGTTTTTAAAACAATATATATACTGCCTTCATCATAAGGTTCAACATTACACAGTATTCTAGAAGTTTTATTCCAGCTTTGACCAAGTTATGAAATAATCTTCCTAATCGGATAGTTGAATCAGTGGAACTTCAAAAGTTCAAACTTGCAGCAAACGTTTTTATGTTGAACAGGCTGACATAAGTCTCTTCATAGTTGATATATGAAATATCTGTTTTAATGTTGTTATTGTTTTTAAAACATTTTATTTTAATTGTTCATTATTTTTATATAGTTTATCTATTTCCTTATTTCCTTTCCTCACTGGGCTATTTTTTCCCTATTGAAGCAGTTGGGCGTATAGCATCTTGCTTTTCCAACTAGAGTTGTAGCTTAGCTAATAATAATAATAATAATAATAATAATAATAATAATAATAATAATAAAAATAATTTGTTGTTAGAATCTGTACATTCTCTTTATTTTAGTCCTGAATAAAATAAGGGTTTTTCATGGCCAATTTCCGCTGGCCTCCGACACTGAGAGAAAGGCAAGAAAATCCAAACTCGTACAACAAATTGTAATTGTCCATTTAGAAACAAAATTTACAATTGTTAATCTACTGTTAAAAGCTGTCCTTTTTTTTTTATTTTAGTCCTATAAAATAAGGGTTTTCATTTGTAATTCCATATAGCCTCGACAATGATAGAACCTATATACCAAATTATTATTGTACATTTAGCAAAATGAATCACAAAATTTAAAACTTCCGTCGCTCTAACAAAGCTGTCATCGTAACTGCGAAATCCGAACTCAATGATACTGATTAACACTGTCATTTCCTTGAAGAAAAATAGTTAGAAATTTCTAGCAGAATTTATCGAAAAGTTATAAACGTTTTTTCCTATGAAATGAAAGCCATCCAGTCTGATATACAACACATTGGCCTAGTTCACGCTATGATGATGAAGTTGTCATTGTGATTGATAACGTATGTACAGTATATAAATGATAGGCTCAGACGAAATAGATCATAGTTTCTCGTGTCCTGATGACAGAAAAGGATTTCAATTAAATGCAATTGGCAAACGTTTTATTCCTGTAAATGTCTATGCTCATATACTTATGCTGCAATTCCGTTACTAATTTTCCGACGAGACTGCTAAAAATTAGGTATATTTACATTGATGAAAAAATAAATTAGTATATCTGTTATCTGGGAACTGCCAAATTTCCAATACGTTTAAATTGTATTCGTAAAATTTTAAGATTTTTTTTATCATCCATTCCCGTGATACCTTTTAGGTGGCAGGAAAATTTTATGCATTCGTTTTGCTAAATTTGTGCATGTAAAGTCATTTTTATTCAATCTCTCTCCTAAGTAATTTTTAGCATTTTACATTCTTTTGTTTTCCCCATTTTTCATCCTTGACTCATCTACCATATAAAGATAGTACACACACACACACACACACACACACACACACATATATATATATATATATATATGTGTGTGTGTGTGTGTATATATATATATATATATATATGTATATATATATATATATATATATCTGTTCTGTCATGCTGAGCGCTATTGCCAAACGTATGACTGCTCTCCCCGTCCCCCTTATAGGGGGAGAGGGAGCAGTCATGCGTTGGTGAGAGGGAGTACCACGGGAAGAAGTTAGGAAAAGGGAAGGGGGCTGGGAAGAGTTGAATATGTGTGTGCGTGCATATCTATCTAAATATTTATCCGTCATTTTTGACGGGTCGCGTACACTAGTACACTAGTTAACAATAAACACCTTCACTACGGTGTTCAGGTGCTCTAATTTCACCCAGGGCTACCCCTAGGCGGTCATTAACAAGTCTACGGACGTGATAAACACGTCTGTAACATAGACAGCACGGTCTAAATCTGGTCCTAATATTGACGTCTTTCGCCATAGAGGTTTCTTGCCGTGGTTGGTCGAACCAAGGTCTTAGGTCACACAATCTGTCTAGTGAGCAGAGCCCTCTAGTGCCATTCCTTCCAAATGAGTAGAAGTGCATGATTGGATATTATATACAGTATGTATGTAAGTCTTGTTAACCTAAATGGCAATTAATCCTTAAAGTATTCATTTGTAATCTTGCTTGCGAGAAAGTTAAGTCATTGTAATTAAGTCATTGTATCAATGAAATAAACGCTCGTACACACACACTCACACACACACATACACACACACACACACATATATATATATATATATACATATATATACACACATGTATATATATATATATATATAGAGAGAGAGAGAGAGAGAGAGAGAGAGAGAGAGAGTGTGTATGCTTTAATTCATTTTACAATTGTATATTACAGAAGGATTACCACTGTCTGTTTTCAGTATGTATTTTGGGGAAGAGGTTCTCAGCTCTATCCCTTTAACCACTCTAATGACAACTCTCAATAGTTTTCAACTCCAAGAACACATTTACCACTGTTGTCACCCTCTTGCTAATCAGATAAGTATCACAATTGCTTGCAGCAAATGTTTTTTTTTTTTTTATGTTGAATAGGCTGACTTAATTCTCTTGTATAGTTTACGTATGAAAGATCTATTTTAATGTTTTTTCTGTTCTTAAAGTGTTTCATTTATATTGTCCATCACTTCTCTTGTAGTTTATTTATTTCCTTACATCCTTTCCTCACTGGACTTTTTTTTTTTAACTGTTGGAGCCCTTCGGCATATAGCATCCTGCTTTTCCAACTAGGGTTGTAGCTTAGCTAATAATAATAATAATAATAATAATAATAATAATAATAATAATAATAATAATAATAATAATAATAATAATAATAATAAAGTGATAGTAAAAGAAACTAAAGAAAAGTGAATAAGCAATGGCTGTGCTTAATAATGAATTATTTTATGAAACTGATTTATACGAAGCATAGTGTGTGATATTTAGAGCCCCCATGACTTGATTAATCTTCATGCTTCATATATATGGCTATCATGTTTAAGCATTTTTTCCTCACATAGATTCAATGGATATTTGTAAGTTTAACTTGTTTCTTAATATCCCTCGGTCTTCAATGTATTTTCTCTCTTTTTCAAAATTTACATTGATTACATTTCATATCAGCAAGGCATTACAACTTTTTATCTGTTACAACAGGTAGAATTCTATCAGATCTACGTCATAATTTGGAAATATGAAGAGAGAGAGTGAATATTAAGACATTGGATTATGAAAGGATAGAAACCGGTTGATCGCTCACATGTACTTTAGTTTTAGATTACCTATGTACTGCAGCTACTTGTCTGTATCATACGTATATACTCTCTCTCTCTCTCTCTCTCTCTCTCTCTCTCTCTCTCTCATATATATATATATATATATATATATACATATATATATATATATATATATTTATATCCATATATATGTGTATACTGCAGCAACTTTTCACCAATTCATTTGCCTAAAGGCAACTGCCAGTTATGAGCTTTCTATTGTTAATGTATAAAGCAAAATGCTTTGTTTGTAATGTACGGGAAATTCATGAAGAAAAAGAAAATTATATGGCGGAAAGGTATGTATCATTTCAAACTGGAACTGTATAAATAAGAAAGAGATTTTATTTTAACCATCCTCTTTACTGTCAGTCTACTCGTCCGCGTTTCTCTGGAGTTATTCAATGAAACCATTCCTGGCTCAGTCTCGTGGGGCCCCGTCCGATCGATGAACTGCGAAATGAAAAGAACAGAAAGAGAACATTTCTTAAGAATTCTAAGATGTTTCTCTTGACCTCAAGAGAAAATGATATACCTAATTGTTATGTTACTCGTGTGGGTAGTAGGTTCTTCAGGGCACCAGCCACCCGTTGAGATACTACCGCTAGAGAGTTATGGTATCCTTTGATTGGCCAGACAGTACTACATTGGATCCTTCTCGCGGGT
>NC_090731.1:23691648-23701648 GCF_036898095.1 Palaemon carinicauda | reverse complement strand
AGGGGCACTCAGTAGAGAGCAAGCCCTCGCCACGCCCAGCAGTCTTATTTTGCTTTTAACTCCACTCAGTATTTACACTTCCATGTATTTTCTTCAAAATGAAATTAATTTGTCCTTGGAACATACACTACATGTACACCAAATTACGTTTTAATTGGTTCATTAGTTTTTGAGTAATGCTGTTCACAAACAAAATATAAACTAACAAAATGTTTGCCATTTACTTAACATTTCGGTTATTTTCAAAGTACTGTTGCGTATATTTGTACTTTAATGTACGCTTTCCAAAATATTACAAATTCGTCCTTGGGTCATACCTAACACGAAGACAAGTTTGGTCAAAATCGGTATTGTAGTTATTTAGTAAAGTTGTTCACAAGCAAATAAGTAAACGACGGTAAGGATGGATACATACCCTTGGCAGCATCTTCGATTTTGGCGAAGACAATTAGATTATAGGAGCGAAACAAGAGCTATAGAATCATAACTAAATCGTTCCCCCTCTTCGGGAACTCAGTCCCACTCACTGATGTGGAGAGTCTGTTCCATGGTCTTTCATTGTCTTAGGGTAAAGTTGTTTTGCTTGGGTGTATACTCGGTCACACTACTCTATCTTTTTTCTTTTACTCTTGTTTTTTTTTATCTTATTTTTTTTATAGTTTATATATGAAATATTTATTCTATTTGTGTTACTGTTCTTAAAACATTTTTTTTCAATTGTTAATAACTTCACTTGTAATTTCCTTATTTCCTTTCCTGTTGGAGCCCTCGGGCTTACAGCATTCTGCTTTTACAACTAGGGTTATAGCTTACCAGGTAATAATAATAATAATAATAATAATAATAATAATAATAATAATAATAATAATAATAATAATAATAATAATAGTAATGAGTCACCTTCGCTGGACCACTGGAGAATGTGATTTGCGAATATGATAAATTTTAGTTTTCTCAAATATATGAAAAGATGTATCCTCTTGCGACTTCAATAAAAACAGAGGTCATCATTTCCTCAACACCAAAGAAAAAAATCGACGTTCGTGAGAGACCTTTCCTTAAGAGACGAGTAAGAACAGCAGGGCGCTTAAATGACGATGAAAAAAAAAAAAAAAAGAAAAAAAAAACACCGAATGGCGCAGTAATTATGAAAGACTGTGAAAAAATATAGCACTGGAGAGAGAGAGAGAGAGAGAGAGAGAGAGAGAGAGAGAGAGAGAGAGAGAGAGAGAGAGATTAAGGATGCCATGAGTGCAAAGTTTAGCGATGGTGATAAACTTTGAAGAGAAGAATGGGTAAAAATAAAAACGAAATGAAAAAGAAAATATTGAGTCTTTACTAGTTTCTTAAGAGGACTGGCTTATTGAGAAATGCTTTACAAGTCAAACCATGATAGATAAAAGAAGCGAATTTAATTGGAATTTTTTTGTAATTAGAAGGAAACACTACATAATCAGGACGATAGTGAAAATTATGATAACGACAAGACCTAGTAAACTTTTCTCTCTTTTGTAGAGGCTGTGTAATTTTTAGAAATTAAGATAGTAAAAGCTTTAATAAAGGACGTAAAATATATTATGAGAATGAAATATGAAAACTACATAGGTGACTAAACCCACTGAACGTTATTTTGACAGATTGTAGGATGCTGAATCGACAGAACTAATCATTGGTCTGACGGAAAAAAAGGTGGCTTTATTGCAAAGTTAATTAAGTCACACAAACCTTTTTAATAAGAATTTTCAATGTCCTTTAGTAGGTTTCCATTTTTTAAATCATTATTCATGTTAATTACATTTTAATATATCTATTACATATACATATTTATCCTACAGAAATTAGATTTTATTTGTAAAAAATTTACATCCCAGATAACAATCTTCCAAATTTCATAAAATACAACCGTTCAAATGACTTGGGTTTAAAGGTTTAAAGGCCACTCGTGAATGGCAGAGGCAAGGGACAGTGACATTGTCCTATCAAGCAGGACAGTGCCCTAGAAACTGACCATACTACATATTATGATCAGCGCCCAAGCCCCCTTTCCATCCCAGCTAGGACCAGGGAGAGCCAGGCATTGGCTGCTGATGACTCAGCAGATAGACCTATAGGCTCCCACAACCCCCACCCCCTCCTTAGCTCACTAGGATGGCGAGGTTACTAACGAATCTGAGCGGGACTCGAACCCCAATCTAGTAATCACCAGCCAAGGTTGCTACCTCCAGGCCACAACAACCCTATATTCTAAGTGGTAATTCAGAATTAAGAAAACAAACACAAAAATACAAATCTCACTTTTTGTATTTAGCTGATTTCACGAGTGCTACCGAAGTTAAAAAAAAAAAAAAAAAGTCATCCTATGAATTTGTGTCAAAGCCATTAGCAGCACTTCCAATTGTATCTTCTTCTAGGAGATTGACACTTCAAAATCAAACCATTGTTCTCTAGTCTTGGGTAGTCCCATAGCCTTTGTACCATGGTCTTCCACTCTCTTGGGTTAGAGTTCGCTTGCTTGAGAGTACACTTGGGCACATTATTCTATCTACCGGTAATTTCTCTTCCCCTTGTTTTGTTAATTTTTTTACAGTTTATATACGAGATATTTACTTTAATGTTACTTCTTACAATATTTTATTTTTCCTTGTTTTCTTTCCTTACCAGGCTATTTTCTCCGTTGGAGCCTTTGGGCTTATAGTATCCTGCTTTTCTAACTAGGGTTGTAGCTTGGCAAATAATATTAATATTAATGCATAATTAAATCTCAGGAAAATTTGGAGGTGTAATATTAATATATATCACCTTTAGAAAGTCTAATAATCTTATTATAGTTTCGAACTGTGCTTGGACTGAAAAAAATGTTTCCCAAATATTTTCCAAAACTGTTGAAATTTGGTAAATCATATTTTTTGTATCTAAAAAGAACTTTAGTTGAATTGTGTGTATATGCATATCTATATAAGTATTTAGCCATCATTTTTGACGGGTCGCGTACACTAGTTGATGATGATAAACTAGACTCAACATGAAAAGATGTCATGCCTGTAAATGCAAACCAAAAGTAAATTAGTAGACATTCAGAGGAATCTTATTATTATTATCATTATTAATATTATTCTTATTATTATTAACCAAGCTACAACCCCAGTTGGAAAAGCAGGATGACATAAGCCCAAGGGTTCCAACAGTGAAATATACTCCAGTGAGGAGAGGAAATAAGGAAATAAATAAACTACAAGAGAAGTAATGATCCCATCTGTAATTTCTTCAACATAACTATGATGCGGCTCTGCGAGCTTTAAAAATGATGTATGCATTCTCACGACCCATCTTTTTTATAAAACGCTTCTGAAATCAACGAAGATCTTCACATCATTTTCCCCAGAGCAAAACTCCGCTTCCAAAACCATTTGAAGTCAAACATTAGGGAAAAAACAAGAGAAAAAAGTCCCCCTTAATGGGAAAACTTTTAAACAATTATTCAATTTCCAAAACATGGAAGAAGATGGCTGGAACTTTCTTCTTCTTCTTCCTAATTCCATTTTAGAGAGCAGACGACGAAGACTCTAGACTCCTTCGCCATAGATAAGAGATCTCGAGAAGTTGTATGACTTACGAATTACTTTTACAAGTTACCAGAGCAGCGTCTTCCCTCTTCTTCCCGACTTTGAATTATGTCTTTGGTTTTTCGAATTTGCTATGAATATATGGCAAACCTTACGTCAAACTTTTGAAGACAATTTACGTGTGAGAAAATTAGATTGAGATGAAAGTATATGAGAGGTTTCTGTTCCTAAGGGTGAAGATAAAGAGTAACAATGGCATTGATTACTAATTTATGTACATGGCCACACACACACACACACACACGCACGCAGACACACACACACACACACACACATATATATATATATATATATATGTATTATATACTGTATATCCATATAGAGTATAATATATTTATGTGCAGTATATATATATATATATATATATATACTGTATATTTTTTCAAGTTGCGTAGCCTCATCTGCGAAGAGAGAGAGAGAGAGAGAGAGAGAGAGAGAGAGAGAGAGATTACTCTGAAGGTTATACATATACCTTAGTAGAGACTCCAGTCTCCGAATCCCAATGAAACGAGAGGCATCTCCATAAATCTGATTTAAGGAGTTCCCGTTAACGAACTTTTCTCCCTATAAGAAAAAAAATGGCTCTAACGTAATAATGATTCTTTCTACACCCTTGTTATTCCTTTTTTCTTTTCTTCCTTTATCATTCCTCCTCTTCCACCTTTCGACAATACCCCAAAACCCTCGTTTCTCTCCACCTAACTCCTCTTCCTGAACCAAACACAAAGCTCGGTCTATAAAAAACACGAAAGAAAAAGGAGTTAACAAAACAAGTTTATCCTTTTTGGAAAGCCGTTAAAGGCTGAAAAATAATAAAAGGGGAACTAAAAGAATATCTGAGACTGTCCATTAATTGCATTACTACATTCTCACGAAGTTATGGCTCTTTTTATTTTCCCCAACACCCTCTCCACCCGACCATCCATTTTTTACCGGAGTTATCGACTCCCTACCCCCACCCCTTTCCCCCCCCCCCTCCCTCCCCTTCCCTCACGTCCCCCTCCCTCCCTCGAAGGGTTTTTTATCTCATTGTTTTCTTCCAGACGTTTTGGGAGGATATTAAATTTTTATAGTCTCGTTCTTTTAATGATAATGTTTTATGTGTTTATCTTTCACGAGATTGTTTACCAAATTTTTTTTTAGGTTTGATGATTGATGTATTGATTGGAGGAATTGCAAATAACAAATTATTGAAATTGCAAAAAGAAATTAAAATAGATAGTTATTATTAGCGTTATTGTATACTTCCGTTATTATTATTATTATTATTATTATTATTATTATTATTATTATTATTATCATAATAATATTAGCTGTCAATATTATCATCATTACCGTTACCATTGCTGTTACCAATTTCATTATTATTATTATAATAAATGTTATTATTATCATTATTATTATTATCATTTAATATCATTAATATTATTATTATTATTATTATTATTATTATTATTATTAATTCTAAATACAACAACAGCAATAGTAATGAAAATACTTACCATTATTATTTTTATTATTATTATTATTATTATTAAACATAGATCTTTAGTTTTATTTCAAAAATTAATGCTGCAAGCAAAGAACTTTTATTAAAACCCATTGACTAGGAAACAAAGAAGCCAATGAAAGAACTGGTCCCAAAACTCTAAGCAAATCATAAGATATAACAGTTATTATTATTATTATTATTATTATTATTATTATTATTATTATTATTATCATTATTATTAATACTAGCTAATCTACAACCCTAGTTCGAAAACCAGGATGCTATAAGCCCAAGGGCTCCAAGAGGAATAGATGAGTATATATCCGCAGCTAGAAGCAGGACGTATCTGCCAAGGATTGAAAAGCTCTCTAAGATGAAGTTGGTCGTAATCTGATCTCAGGTAAAGACTGAAATTTATAGTAAAAAATTGACGATGAAGAAGATTGAATAATCCTCGGACCGATTTGCAACTATCTACTAGCGTCCATTCTGCCTATGTCTTTTTCCATTCTGCTTATGTCCTCTGTTCCTATTGAAATCCCTTTCAGTTGTGACAACTGTAATTACGGTAATATTCAGTAGTACTCTTGTCACTAAATCTATTCCTTCTGCAATTTTATCTCCAGGTAAGGTGCTCTCTTTTACACTACGCCCAGTCTGGAAATCAGACTGGGAGCTACTATTCGTCGCTTGGAAATAACCCCAGCCTTGATAAACAGCAACACCAAAAACAATACCTCCACAGACATGACTTCGACTCCACTGACTGAGGCCACTTTACATTTGCCTTCTCATCTCATAACAGAAATTTTGCAACATCATCAGCTAGGTCAAATTCCAGTGAGCTATCAGCAGAGGTGGTAACAAATTTTAGCTATTATGGACGACTATTTTGCAATACAGCACCCTTGAAGAGCTTATCTGCTAGCCTTACCTACAATATGCTCAAACTCGGTTATGACAAACTAAATCTTCCAATTCACAGCATATTCAAGTTTCCCTTACAGTACAATTATCCCACTGATTTACGGTTTGTTTTCAGTTTTATTTGATAGCCTAGCAAAAAGTGACATTGTCTCTCCATTACCAATAAAGGCTGATGCATTCTGATTGAAAATTCTATAATTCTTTGCATTCCCTTTTAGTGGTCATAACGCAAATCAAATTGACTGCTGTCTATTTTTTCATCCACTTGATGTTATGGTACCTAAGACCAAGTACCCAACTTAAGGTCTAACGCTCTCGGGTCCCAAACACACTACTTGACTGACATTTTGGCTCAACTCTAACCAAACTTGCATGATGTTTACTATGTTCTATAGATGTTTTCCCATTATCAATATGACGTTAATATATACTAACACATAATTACCAATTCATAAAGCTATGACATTAATGAAGACTTAAAAAATGACTAGACGTACTCTTCAACCCAGAGGAATGGTAGTTGGATGAAATAAGTAATATTTAGACACTCGAATTTGATGGTAACCAGACTTAAATTCATTGTGATAAAGAATTTACTTTATCTCTCCTTTTAGAGGTTCCTTGATAGAGGAAAAGGGTGGGCACTATCCTTTGGGATAACATTTAACTTTCTGTAATAAACACATAACCTTGTTAAGCTAGTCTTCTTCCCAACCACGTTAACTATGAAGACCCAGGAGAATTCACTGTCTTTGATAATTGCCTAACCACTTTATTATCAATTTCCGCTCCCATCTCATCCTGATAATGTACAGTTGGACACAGAAATTCCTGGCACACAATACTCTGATGAAGTGCATCCTGTCACACCCTTACTGCGCGGCAAGTAACCAAAGATATAAGTGTAGGGAAAGCTGGAATCAGAGATCGGTGGGGCTAATCAAAGGAACTCTCCGCACAGCAAGAATGTGACAGGGTGTACTTCCTCTGAGCGAAGTATGCCAGGAACTCTTGTATTCAACTGTACTGGCACATTACATATGTATACATCTGAGAGAGGAATGGTTTTTGGGTGCATTTCAAAAGTGAATTTCATTAATCCCCTGATCATCTCCAATTGCAGTTGTATCAGCAATATGGTTCTCTTTATTGCTAAATTTTATCCCAGTATTATAGTGGGCATTAGATAAGTATTTGCTCATACATAGAAGTAGAAGAAGAAACTTCTCAGAAGTGGATTTTTAACGATTATACGATCCCTTTGATTTTTAGAAATCTTTTCTGCTAACTCAAGAAGAATTTGTAGGCTTCACGGTATATTCTATACATACATTTTTAATAGTATACGGAAAAATATTCTTTTTGTAACTAAAACACTACAATGCTCTGATTCTTCCAGTTGCTTCTATGCTGCATTCTTATATCTCACTAACTTTTGTATTACTTCTCGTTTCTGCTGAGTCTTCGTAGTATTTCCAGCAAAGTTTAAACTCGAGCATGTGCCATTTGACCATTACCTTAAATGCTGCTGCTTTTTACCTTAGCTTACCTTAAAACTTTTTCCAATTTCTCTAAATTTTATCTCGTAAAACCAAAATTACCTTAGGTTTACCATGAAACCATAAAAAATACCTCAACCTATGGTTATTACCTTAAGCGGACCTGATTTTTACCTTGAAATCATGAAAATTACCTTAACCTAAGGTAATTACCTTAAGCAGACCTAATTTCTACCTTGAAACCATGAAAATTACCTCAAACTAAGGTAATTACTTTAAACGGACCTGATTTTTACCTTGAAACCATGAAAATTACCTCAAACTAAGGTAATTACTTTAAACGGGCCTGATTTTACCTTGAAATCATGCAAATTACCTCAACCTAAGGTAATTACCTTAAACAGACCTGATTTCTACCTTGAAACCATGAAAATTACCTCAAACGAAGCTAAATACCTTAAACGGACCTAATCTCCAGGAGATTCATTGAGTAGCCTAGCCTTGAGGATGAAAGGTGAAGTCAGACCGAGGCTGAATAAGGTTTGCAGATTTCTGGCAAGATACCGGTGATATCACTGAGCACTTGTCGACGAAGCAAATGTCGTGGTACCAAGAAATGAATCTCTTTGGTCTTTATCTTCCCTTAAACCTCAAGAGGAGTATTTAATGCAAACGCTAAAGCTTCTTGTTATGTAGGTAAATCGGCCAAGGAAGAACAAGTAAAAATTTTTAATTCATTCGAAATATTGCGTTCTTTGTTATAATAATAATAATAATAATAATAATAATAATAATAATAATAATAATAATAATAATAATAATAATAATAATAATATTAATAATAGTTATTATTATTATTATTATTATTATTATTATCATTATCATATTGCGTTCATTGTTATTGTTGATAATTACAAGTACGAATGTGTTAATACGTTTTATTTCGAAAGCTGTCTGATCATTTTGATTCCCTTAACATCTATTTTATAGATAAATCAGCTAACGAAGAAAAAAAAAAATTTATTCTTATAAAATACTGCGTTCTCTCTTTGTCATTGTTAATGTTTAAATGTAGATGTGTTTTAATAAGTTTTGAGATCTGCAGCTTACTTATCATTTCCATTCATATAACCTATGAAATTGTTTTTAAAAAAAAGAAAAAATCTAATTAGTTGAATTCTAAATAAGATTTCATTGAACGCTAAGTACCATTTACCATTTACTAACAAAAGTACTCAGTATATGTTGAATTTTATCGCATTAAAGATACACATGCTATCAATCATTTTTCATGCAACAGCTATAAGGTACAAGCATCAAAATGTACATAAGTAATAATGTCAGTCTTTTAATGAGAAAGGGTATAAGTAGAATCACCAGTATTTATAACACAAGAAAAAAAAAGCCACTATTTTCTAATAATAATAATAATAATAATAATAATAATAATAATAATAATAATAATAATTTAGTACCACTTAGCTGTTAGGGTGGTGTGTTAGTATTGACTTCAAGTACAAAACCCAAAATTTCGTCAGCAATATGAGCAGCAGAGGGGACAATAACTTTGTCTCTTTTTTGATTGAATAGATAAGTCACTGTCATATTTTTCACTAGATCTACAGTGCATTTCTTATCATTCCTCTTACGATTTGGGTCATTTTAAGTTGTGGGGAATTCAAAATTAAGAAAATTTTGTCTCTTAATATTTGGAATTGTCAAGAAATCAATGGTAAATTCGTGACAAAACTATTATATATATATATATATATATATATATATATATATATATATATATACACCAAGGCACTTCCCCAATTTTGAGGAGTAGCCAACATAAACAAATGAAACAAAACAAAAAGGGACCTCTACTCTCTACGTTCCTCAAGTTTAGCTGGTACTGCTAGGGTGCCACAGCCCACCCTCCCCCGTTATCCACCACAATGAAGCTTCATAGTGCTGAATCCCCTACTGCTGCTACCTCCTTGGTCATCTAAGGCACCAGAGGAAGCAGCAGTGCCTACCGGAACTGCGTCACAATCGCTCGCCATTCATTCCTATTTCTAGCACGCTCTCTTGCCTCTCTCACATCTATGCTCCTATCACCCAGAGCTTTCTTCACTCCATCCATCCACCCAAACCTTGGCCTTCCTCTTGTACTTCTCCCATCAACTCTTGCATTCATCACCTTCTTTAGCAGACAGCCATTTTCCATTCTCCCAACATGGCCAAACCACCTCAACACATTCATATCCACTCTAGCTGCTAACTCGTTTCTTGCAACCGTTCTCACCCTCACCACTTCGTTCCTAACCCTATCTACTCGAGATAAACCAGCCATACTCCTTAGACACTTCATCTCAAACACATTCAATTTTTTTCTCTCTATCACTTTCATTCCTCACAACTCCGATCCATACATCACAGTTGGTACAATCACTTTCTCATATAGAACTCTC
>NC_090731.1:23676648-23689148 GCF_036898095.1 Palaemon carinicauda | reverse complement strand
AAATAAGTCTTAAAAGCAATGCAACTGAGGACTAGAGAGACTCTACAAAGACCGTTTTATGATGTTAAATTGAACCGGTCGAGGTGCACAGATGACATTACCCTATACGAAAGCGAGGGGATTATAACTCCTGTAAATGGTATGAAATTACCGAAACAAATATGATGCTATAACAGGGCTACTTATAAAGTATGTGGTTCATAAAATGTGCAATTGTGTATCATATATTCAGTATAGAAAAGTGAAAAATCCAAATATAGAAAAAAAGGCTTATTTCAATATCACAGAAATTACCATCCTTGAGGCAACTTTAAAATCTTAGGTAATCATCAGTCATGACTGTATCTGGTTCTAGGGCTCTAGGCTAATCAAACGCCACTAATTACAAGTTAGTTTAGGTCTAGCACATCACAAATGCCACAATAATTCACTAAATATAATTATGGTTTATAAAGGAACTGTGCTCCTATGTTTATGCAGTTTTCAATCAACAAGGCCTCGCCCTTTGCTCAGGTTAGGTACAGTAAGGTATACTAGGTAGTTTAAAGGTTTTTGTATAGCAAGGTCCAAATACCGGGTTCATTGGTGGGTTTTAATTATGGAAAATTCGATAGAGTCAGACCATAAAAATCGACACGGGAAGTCATTCGGTGATTTCTTTATTCAAGCAAAGTAGGCCTAATTTATTCCCATCCACCTACCGTAGGGGAACAATACTTACACTTGCAAAACATTTGTAAGTAGACTGAATAATGAAATCCCTACATTGCATTGGAGAGCAGTACTCACAATGTAAATATAGGGAGAAGTAATTGATACGCAAACGATGATAAACCATCTAAATCAAATAATGAAGTAAATTTTATTTACCAGCGAGGGCACAGTGTAAAATCCGGACGTCGGATGCCGTCCGGGAGAATAGAAAAACGCTTGTATCACCGGGAAAGACGCGAAAATACACCTCTTTTTTGTGACTGGTAATGTTCACTGATACTTTCTGTTATTTTTTTAATAAATGTTCGAAAAATATTGGTTTATTTTCATGTTATTGAGAATAATCTGAATCGGACGTCAACATTACTCTATTTAACTGGCCGCTATTTTACCCTGTTAGGATAAAAGCCGGACGTCGCCAATCAGCAGTCACAGATAAGAATTTACCCGGCTGTAAAGTAACATAAGGAGAAAGGGCCTACCACTCCCTTTACCCAGCATTTAGTTGCCAATAGGTTTAGTATAATCCACTAACCAATCAAAATGTTGCCAACTTTAGCCAGACACAGGATACTACATGTAAGAAATGAAGCCTATTTCTCTTGAAATGTACTGAAATTTTATCAATCCATTTGTTTTTATTCGTTTTATAATAGCCTGTGCCTGTTGCCCAGTCAGAGCCACGGGAAGGCAGTTGACAGTCTAACCAACTAACCCACCACCCTACACCATATTATTTCACATAACCATAAATATAAGCAAATATACTCAATTGAAAGAAATAATAAAACAATTAAGAAAAGGTAAATATTAAAATTAATGTAAAGGTAAATGTAAAAAGTTTTATTGCAGACACAAAAAATTTCAAGAAATTTACAACAATGATATCCTAATTGCACTTGTCTCGACCAAACCAACAACATATTAGAATAGTTTATTTTAAAAGTTACATGAGTCTACAAGTAGAAATACAACAAAAGCAGTTTTACATGAAAGCATATACGTTTTGGCGCCGCTCTTTTAGCAAAGATGATTTGGCCCAGCCGTTTTGGCGCTAAAAGGTTTTGGCGCTCGTTATTGTAGCGCTAGCCCATTTGGCGCTAGCTTGAAAATTTTCTGACCTGATATATATATATATATATATATATATATATATATGTATATATATATATATATATATATATATATATATATATATATATTCATGTGTGTTTATATATATATATATATATATATATATATATATATATATATATATATATATATATATATATATATATATATATATATATATATATTCATGGGTAAAAAATAACATAAAAATAAAAACAAAATTCTATTTATTTTCAGCAATACAGTATTAAAATGCTACAAAAATGAAATAAAATGAAATATTTTCACCAACATGTTAATGCATTTCATAGTTATATGCCAAACCACGTAAGTATTCCAGTGGTTCCCGTGAATCAAACTGCTGTACTATAGTTAAAATGCGTTCATCAATCTTAATGTATTATAAGTGTTTTTTTAGCAGGAGGATTCCCAGCCATTAGTTGTTCATAATAAGAATCGCGTCCTTTCTGAATTCTCTTTATGCCATCGATGAATTTCCATGTAACGAGACAAATTTGCGGATGGTTCTTAAGTTTGTTTCTTGGCGCCAAAACAGCTCATCGCCAAAACAATGAGTGCTAAACTGCCTATCGCCAAAATGGTGGCGCCAAATCATCAGCGCCAAAGAGTCGGCGCCAAATCGTCAGCACCAAAGAGTCGGCGCCAAATCGTCAGCGCCAAAGAGTCGGCGCCAAATCGTCAGCGCCAAAGAGTCGGCGCCAAATCGTCAGCGCCAAAGAGTCGGCGCCAAATCGTCAGCGCCAAAGAGTCGGCGCCAAATCGTCAGCGCCAAAGAGTCGGCGCCAAATCGTCAGCGCCAAAGAGTCGGCGCCAAATCGTCCTGTTCCGTGAGACGATGCACACACAAACCATCCAGGCCCCTCTTTTGATTTTTTAATGTGCTGTTAATATATCACTTAGTACATCTGTCACAAATCCAAGTTTCATTTAATAATGTTTTGGCACCTTTATTACCACACACTGGATGATACCATGTATCACATTCTGGGCATTGCACTAATTTGTCAAAATAAAAATTTTGTCGATTGCATGGATCAATATTTTTCGAACATTTATTCAGGAAATATCAGAAAGTATCAGTGAAAATTACCAGTGTCTAAAAAGTGGTGTATTATGGTGCCTTTGCCGGTGATACAAGCGGTTTTCTATTCTCCCGGACGGCATCCGACGTCCGACGTCCGACGTCCGGATTTTACACTGTGCCACCAGTGAGCCATTGATAGCGTTGCCAAGGATTGAATCTCTCAACTGATGATAGAGACATATCGCAGTTTTCAGTTATGATTCCATACGAAAAAGTAATTTTTTTTTTTTTGGGGGGGGGGAAATCCCATTCAACTTAAGTAAGATCCTACAAGAGTTTGGTTTCATCCACAAACTTGAAGAAAAACTCCCTTAAAAATGTGAATGTTGCCCATAAATTTGTGAGAAATTCCACAAACCTCACCTTGGTGCTGCACACATGTAAAGTAGAGTCAAAAGAAAACATTCGTAAATTCCAGGGAATATTCAGATTCTTTTTTTATGTAGACATTTTTATTTATTTTATCTTTTTGATTAATATAAATAATTTTTACCCTTTTATTTATCTACATTTATCATTTTATTTAACCTTTCTTAGCCAATATTACTGCACTACCCCACCCCATACACACGTTAATATGCCACAATCCTTAACACCAACAATCCAATAACAAAATAAAAGGTTTATGTCTAAACTGTTAGCAATTCTTTTCGCTAACAATTTATATTTAATAAAAAAAAAAAAAACGAGTCTGGAGAACCTTTATTCAAATACTTGTACGGAACTTGTATGTATACACTACAGCCACATCATATTCTTCCTTCTGGGTCCTGTGCACACTCTCTCTCTCTCTCTCTCTCTCTCTCTCTCTCTCTCTCTCTCTCTCTCTCTCTCTCTCTCTCTCATTATTAGTATTTATACCTCAGTATTATTATTATTATTATTATTATTATTATTATTATTAATATTATTATTATTATTATTATTATTATTATTATTATTATTATTATTATTATTATTAAACAAATCTTTTTATTTTAAGCTCAAGATTTAATGCTACAAGCAAGGACCTTTCATTTAGAATCAAAGAAGCCAATAAAAGGACCAGTCCCAAAAACATAAGCAAATCATAAGATATCAAAGTTGTTATTATTATTATTATTATTATTATTATTATTATTATTATTATTATTATTATTATTAAAATTATTATTATTATTATTATCATCATTATTATTATTATTATTTCTTCAATGGGCTATTTTTCCTGTTGGACCCCGGAGCTTATAGCATCCTGCTTTTCCAACTAGGGTTATAGCTTAGCAAGTAATAATGAATAGTATTATTACTAGCTAGGCTACAACCCTAATTCGAAAACCGGGATGCTCTAAGCCCAAGGGCTCCAAGAGCAATAGATAAGTATATATCCGCAGCTAGAAGCAGGACGTACCTGCCAAGGATTGAAAAGCTCTCTAAGATGAAGTTGGTCATAATCTGATCTCAGGTAAAGACTGAAATTAGTCGAAAATTGACGATAAAGAAGACTGAATAAGCCTCAGGCATGTGACTAATTGGTAACTCTCTACTTGCGTCCATTCTGCCCATGTCCTTCTCGGTTTCTATTGAAATCCCTTTCAGTTGTGACAACTGTAATTACTGTAATATTCAGTAGTACTCTTGTCACTAAATCTATTCCTTCCGCAGTTTTGTCTCCAGGTAAGGTGCTCTCATTCTCCTTACGCCGTTGTCTTGTTTCAAAGGTTTGGAAATCAAACTGGGAGCTGCTAATCGTCCCTCGGGTATAAACCCAGCCTTGATAAACAGTAACTCTAAAAATAATACCTCCACAAACATGACTTCGACTCCACTGACTGAGGCCACTTTACTTTCGCCTTCACATCTCAAACAGGAATTTCGCAACATCATCAGCTAGGTCGAACTCCAATGAGCCATCATCAGAGGAGGTAACACATTTTAGCTTTTTTGGACGACTAGAACCCTTGAAGAGTTAATCTACTAGCCTTACCCACAATCTGCTCAAACTCAGTTGTGTTATACTCTAATTCTTTCAATTCACCGCATATTCAAGTTTCCTTTATGGTTTACGGTTTGTTTTCAGTTGTATTTGATGGTATAGCAAAAAGTGTATTGTCTCTCCAGTACCAATAAAGGCTGATGCATTCTGGTTGAAAATTCTATAATCCTTTCCATTCCCTTTTAAAGGTCATAACGAAAATCAAATTGACTGTTATCTATTTTTTAATCCACTTGATGTTACCTAAGACCAAGTACCCAACTTAATCCAGGCAAGGTCTAACGCTCTCGGGTCCCAAACACTCTACTTGACTGACTTTTGGCTCAACCCTTCCCAAACTTGCATGATATGTTTACTATGTTCTCTAGATGTTTTTCCATTATCAATATGACGTAAATATATACTAACACATTATTACCAATTCATAAAGCTGAAACATTAATGAAGACTTTAAAAATGAGTAGACGTACTCTTCAATCCAGAGGAATGGTAGTTGGATGAAATAAGTAATGTTTAGACACTCGAATTTGATGGTAACCGGACTTTAAATTCATTGTGATAAAGAATTTACCTTTTCTCTCCTTTTATGGGTTCCTTGATAGAGGAAAAAGGTGGGCACTATCCTTTGGGATAACATTTAACTTTCTGTAATAAACACAGAACCTTGTTAAGCTATTCTTCTTCCTAACCACGTTAACTATGAAGACCCAGGAGAATTCACTTTCTTTGATAATTGCCTAACCACTTTATTATCAATTTCCCCTTCCATCTCAGCCTCATAATGTACAGTTGGACACAAGAATTCCTGGCACACAATGCTCTGATGAAGTGCATCCTGCCACACCCTTACTGCGCAGAGAGTAATCAAACAGATAAGCGTAAGGAGAGCTGGCATCAGAGATCGGTGGGGCTAATCACAGGAACTATCCGGACAGTAAGGTTGTGACAGTGTGTACTCCCTCAGAGCGAGGTATGCCAGGAACTTGTGTATCCAACTGTACTGGCACATTATATAGGTATACATCTAATAGAAGAATGGTTTTTGGATGCATTTCAAAAGTGAATATCATCAATTCCCTGATCATCTCCAATTGCAGTTGTATCATCAATATGCTTCACTTTGTTGCTATTTTTTATCCCAGTATTTAGTGGGCATTGGATAAGCATTTGTTCATACATAGAAGTACAAAATAAAAATTCTCAGAAATGGATTTTTAAAGACTATACGACCCCT
Source organism: Palaemon carinicauda (assembly GCF_036898095.1). Taxonomy (NCBI): domain Eukaryota; kingdom Metazoa; phylum Arthropoda; class Malacostraca; order Decapoda; family Palaemonidae; genus Palaemon; species Palaemon carinicauda. The sequence goes on along the minus strand of NC_090731.1, from coordinate 23,683,007 downwards.
TTGATTTTTTAAAATCTTATCTGCCGGCTTGAGGAGAATTTGTAAGCTTGTCGGTCTATTCTATACGCACTTATTTAATAGTATACGGAAAAATATTCTTTTTGTGACTAAAACACTGCAGTGCTCTGATCCTCCCAGTTGCTTCTATGCTGCGTTCTTATATCTCACTAACTTTTGTATTACTTTTCGTTTCTTCTAAGTCTTCGTAGTATTTCCAGCAAGGTTTAAACTCGAGCATGTGCCATTTGACCATTACCTTAAATGCTGCTGCTTTTTACCTTAGATTACCTTAAAACTTATTCCAATTTCCCTAAATTTTATCTCGTAAAACCGAAATTACCTTAGATTTACCATGAAACCATAATAATTACTTCAACCTAAGGTAATTACCTTAATTTAAACGGACCTGATTTTTACCTTGAAACCATGAAAATTATCTCAACCTAAGGTAATTACTTTAAACAGACCTGATTTTTTCCTTGAGACCATGAAAATTACCTGAACCTAAGGTAAATTACCTTGAACGGGCCTGATTTTACCTTGAAATCATGAAAATTACCTCAACCTAAGGTAATTACCTTAAACGGACATAATTTCTACCTTGAAACCATGAAAATTACCTTAAACGAAGGTAAATACCTTAAACGGACCTGATCTCCAGGAGATTCATTGAGTCGCCTAACTTTGAGGATGAAAGGTGAAGTCAGACCGAGGCTGAATAAGGTTTGCCGATTTCTGGCAAGATACCGGCGATATCACTGAGCACTCGTCGACGAATCAAAGTCGAGGTACCAAAAAATGAATCTCTTTCGTCCTTATCTTACCTTAAACCTCAAGAGGAATATTTAATGCAAACACTAAAGCTTCTTGTTATGTAGGTAAATCGGCCAAGGAAGAACAAGTAAAAATTTTTAATCCATTCGAAATATTGCGTTCTTTGTGATAATAATAATAATAATAATAATAATAATAATAATAATAATAATAATAATAATAATAATAATAATAATAATAATAATAATAATAATAATAATTAGATTTTATTTTAGGAATCATTTCACAAGTTATATGTATCGCAATGATCAGTTAGCTTTAGATATCCAAACTTATTGGAACACACCTACTTTTAAACATCAACAGTAACAAAGAACGCAGTATTTACCTATATAATAGGAAGCTTTAGCATTTGTAGTAAATAATCCGTTTGATGTTAAGGGAATTGAAATGATCAGACAGCTTCCGAACTAAAACGTATTAACACATTGGTACTTGTAATTATCAACAATAACAAAGAACGCAATATAATAATAATAATAATAATAATACTTATTATTATTATTATTATTATTATTATTATTATTATTATTATTACTCGTTGAATTTGAAATAAGATTTCATTGAATATTAAGTATTATTTACGAGTTACGAATAAAACTACTCAGTATATGGTGAATTTTATCGCTCTGAGGATACAAATGCTACTTATCATTATCCATGTAAGAACTGTAAAGCACAAAGCATCAAAATGTGCATAAGTAACAATGTCAGTCTTTCAATGAAAAAGGGTATAAGCACAGTAGCCACTATTTTCTGATAATAATAATAATAATAATAATAATAATAATAATAATAATAATAATAATAATAATAATAAAAATAATAATAATAATGATAATAATAATAATAATTTAGTACCACTTAGCTGTTATGGTGGTGTGTTGGTATTAACTTAAAGTACAAAACCCAAAATTCCGTCAGCAATATGAGCAGCAGAGGGGACAATAACTTGTCTCTTTTGTGATTGAATAGATAAGTCACTGTCATATTTATCCCTAGATCTACAGTGCATTTCTTATCATTCCTCTTACGATTTGGATGATTTTAAATTGTAGGGAATTCAAAAATTGAGAAAATTTTGTGGCTTATTATTTGGAATTGTCAAGAAATCAATGGTAAATTCGTGACAAAACTATTATATATATATATATATATATATATATATATATATATATATATATATATATATATATATATATATATATATATACATATATATATATATATATATATATATATATATATATATATATATATATATAGATAGATATATATAAATATATATATATATATATATATATATATATATATATATATATATATATATATATATATATATATATATATATATATATATATATATATATATATAGATATATATAAATATATATATATATATATATATATATATATATACATATTTATTTATTTATTTATTTATTTATTTATTTATTTATATTTATAAATATACATATATATCGTTATCAAATTTGGTTATATAAAATGAGGAAATCGTAATGTTGTAAAACTATAATATTATTTAATATTTCTTAACTTTTGAATACTTAATTTTCCAATCCCATATTGGAATATGACACTTGTTTCAGAATTCATATCAGTTTCTATTCTTTCATAACTGTGGTTGGTGTAATTTAATTTAGCTGTATAACCTGATTGGTTCCAATATTGTTCGTGGATTTCAATATATTCCATTATACATTGGACATGTGACAAGGTGACTTTTGCAAATAATAATTGTTAACATGGATGGCATTATTTATTTTTTTAATTTTTTTTTTGCCGTTTTTTTTTATATGTAAGTTATGTGTAAAGCATAAATTTTAGAATGCAGAAATTGAAGTAGCATTTACATGCAAATCCGTTTCTTAAAAAGTCGATGACATTTGGTGTTGTATTGTGAGCTCAAGGGCAAATTAATCTATCAGCTTTATATTACTGTATAGAAAGATTTTTTTTTATACATATCACCTTCAACAGAAAGAGAAAAACATTTTTGCACATAATTCTTGCTGGTGTTGTTGCTGTCATAGACTAGATGTTTTTTTGAGAAACACAACTTGAAATACAGTCTACCAAGTTGGATGAGCCACCGTCACAAACGGTTGTTACATACGGTTTAAAACGGCCTCTCTCTCTCTCTCTCTCTCTCTCTCTCTCTCTCTCTCTCTCTCTCTCTCTCTCTCTCTCTCTCTCTCTCTCTCTCCAGTTGCGTTTTATTAAACTTGTAAACATTCATAACCACTTCGTTGATTGTTGGAGTTTAGCATTAACACCTAAGGCAGAGCTGCGCAGCAGGATGAGGAATGTGATGTTGCATTGTCCAAACGAAATAGTCTTATTCAATACGTCATAGATGCTATATGTTCTTATTTGATGGGAATTTCTCAGTTTGAACCCATTTTAAGGGAATGACTTACTGAGCGTTAAACGTCTTATATATATATATATATATATATATATATATATATATATATATATATATATATATATATATATATATATATATATATATATATATATATATATATATATATAATGTGTGTGAATGACGCAATTATCAAGTATTTTTCTCGTTGAGACGGTTGGGTTTATTGTCCAAAGGAAGAATGGGGAAAGGAAAGTTTATTTGTTGTCTTCTACAGAATTTTTCATATATATATATATATATATATATATATATATATATATATATATATATATATATATATATATATATATATATATAAGGATGGATTAACCGGAGATAAACTTAGATATGGGACAGAGATAGAACGTTTGCCAGAGACATGGACCCCAGATTATATTAACAGGTATTAAACCCAAAAATATCAGATGCATTTCGCTGAGGAATTCTAAGGACGATGAAGATTTTAGTGTAGTACTTATAAAAAATCTTTTACTGTCACGAAATTTCGTAAAATTTTATGTAAAAGAATATATATTAATTCAATTTATCGTAAATATTTAGCTGTTTTCTATACATGATTTTGTTTTTATTAAAGATATTTTAAAAACCTAATGAACTATCTCATTTATTTTGATAGAATTTGGAAAGCAAAGTTCAGTTGAAAATTAAACGCCGTGATTGATTGATCCACAGAAAGAACGGTGTGGTGGTTTGAGCCTCTAAGGAGATGAGACTAATTCAATCAATGAAGAGATGAATGAATAAAGCGGAAATAAAAGTAAAAAACAGATAATTGGATACTAAAAACAAAGGAAGAAGACTTATCGAGCATAGAAATATAGGCCTACATAACATGGAAGAAAGACATTAAAGAACAAATGTTCGACGATAGGCCGATTTTTGCATCACTGCTATATTTCCCAGCATTGATCAAATGCATTGAAGCCAAACGTCATCAATAGATACATAAAAGTAAATAAATAAAAAGTGTAATTTTTGTGGAAATAGGCTTTAGATGATTCAAACCATTTTTTTAAATTATATTTCATCAGGAATGTGTTGGCCAGTGAGGTAATGAAATGGCCAAACGAGCCCTTGACATGATGCATATCGTGGTCTCATCCACATCTGGCACCTGAGTAAGTTAAACTAGATTATTATTATTATTATTATTATTATTATTATTATTATTATTATTGAAAAAGCAGGATGCTATAAGCCCAATGGCTCCAACAGGGAAAAATAGCCCAGTGAGGAAAGGAAATAAGGCTTAAAAGCAATGCAGCTGAGGACTAGAGGGACTCTACAAAGACCGTTTTATGATGTTAAATTGAACTGGTCGAGGTGCACTGATGACATCACCCTTTACGAGAGTGAGCGGATTATAAACTCCTCTAAATGGCATGAAATTACTGAAACAAATATGCTATGACAAAGCTGCTTATAAATTACAGTATGTAGTTCATATGATGTGTAATTGTGTATCATATATTCGGTATAGAAAAATTAAAAATTCTTATTATTAGAAAAAATGCTCATTTCAATATAACAAAAATTAGCATCCTTTAGGCAACTTTAAAATCTTACGTAATCATCAGTCATGACTGTATCTGGTTCTAGGGCTCTAGGCTAATCAGACGCCACTAATTATAAGTTAGTTTAGGTCTAGCACATCACAAATGGCACAATAATTCACTAAAAATACTTATGGTTTAAAAACGAATTGTGCTCCCATGTTTATGCAATTTTCAATCAACAAGGCCTCGCCCTTTGCTCAGGTTAGGTACAGTAAGATGTACTAGGTAGCCTAAAGATGTTTAGTATAGCAAGTGTCCAAATACCGGGTACATTGGTGGGTTTTAATTATGAAAAAATCGATAGTCTCTCTGACCATAAAAATCGACACGGGAAGTCATTTAGTGATTTCTTTATTCTAGCAAAGTAGGACTAATTTATCCCCATCCACCTATCGTAGGGGAACAATGAATCACGAACTTTGCCGTGGTGGTTACAATACTTACTACCGCGCTCCACACACACTTTAATATGCCACGATCCTTAACACCAACAATCCAATAACAAAATAAAAGGTTTATGTCTAAACTGTTAGTAATTCTTTTCGCTAACAATTTATATTTAATAAACAAAACAGAGTCCGGAGAGCCTTCATTTAAATATTCATAAGGAACTTGTACGTATGACACTGCAAGCCTCATTATAATCTTCCATCTTGGTCCTGTGCACACACACACACACACACACACACACACACACTCTCTCTCTCTCTCTCTCTCTCTCTCTCTCTCTCTCTCTCTCTCTCTCTCTCTCTCTCTCTCTCTCTCTATTATTAGTATTCCTACCTCACTATTATTATTATTATTATTATTATTAAACAAATCTTTTTAGTTTAAGCTCAAAATTTAATGCTACAAGCAAGGACCTTTCATTTAGAATCGAAGAAGCCAATAAAAGGACCAGTCCCGAAAATCTAAGCAAATCATAAGATATCAAAGTTATTATTATTATTATTATTATTATTATTATTATTATTATTATTATTATTATTATTATTATTATTATTTCCTCAATGGGCTATTTTTCCTGTAGGATCCCCGGGGCTTATAGCATCCTGCTTTTCCAACTAGGGTTGTAGCTTAGCAAGTAATAATTATTATTATTATTATTACAAGCTAAGCTACAACCCTAGTTCGAAAACCAGGATGCTATAAGACCAAGGGCTCCAAGAGGAATAGATAAGTATATATCCGCAGCTAGGAGCAGGACGTACCTCCCAAGGATTGAAAAGCTCTCAATGAAGTTGGTCGTAATCTGATCTTGGGTAAAGACTGAAATTAGTCGAAAATTGACGATAAAGAAGACTGAATAAGCCTCGGGCATGTGACCAATTGGTAACTCTCTACTTGCGTCCATTCTGCCTATGCCCTTCTCTGTTTCTATTGAAATTCCATTCAGTTTTGACAACTGTAATTACTGTAATATTCAGTAGTACTCTTGTCACTAAATCTATTCCTTCTGCAGTTTTGTCTCCAGGTGAGGTGCTCTCATTCTCATTACGCCGTTGTCTTGTTTCAAA
>NC_090731.1:23666648-23671648 GCF_036898095.1 Palaemon carinicauda | reverse complement strand
CATAAATTGAAGTAGCATTTACATGCAAATCCGTTTCTTAAAAAGCCGATGCCATTTGGTGTTGCGTTGTGAGCTCAAGGCTGAATTAATCTATCAGCTTTATATTACTGTATAGAAAGATTTTTTTTATACATATGGCCTTCAACAGAAAGAGAAAAATATTTTTGCACATAATTCTTGCTGGTGTTGTTGCTGTCATAGACTAGATGTTTTTTGAGAAACAGAACTTGAAATACAGTCTACCAAGTTGGATGAGCCACCGTCACAAACGGTTGTTACATACGGTTTAAAACGGCGTCTCTCTCTCTCTCTCTCTCTCTCTCTCTCTCTCTCTCTCTCTCTCTCTCTCTCCAGTTGCGTTTTAGTAAACTTGTAGCGTAAACATTCATAACCACTTCGTTGATTGTTGGACCTTAGCATTAACACCTAAGGCAGAGCTGCGCAGCAGGATGAGGAATGTGATGTTGCATTGTCCAAACGAAATAGTCTTATTCAATACGTCATAGATGCTTTATGTTATTATTTGACGGAAATTTCTCAGTATGAACCCATTTTGAGGGACTGACTTACTGAGCGTTAAACGTCTTCGTATATATATATATATATATATATATATATATATATATATATATATATATATATATATATATATATATATATATATATATATATATATATATATAAGGATGGATTAACCGGAGATAAACTTAGATATGGGACAGAGATAGAACGTTTGCCAGAGACATGGACCCCAGATTATATTAACAGGTATTAAACCCAAAAATATCAGATGCCAACTGCAGAACCATTTAGGGGACGAGATAAAATTTAGTGTAGTACTGATAAAAAATCTTTTACTGTCACGAAATTTCATAAAATTTTATGTAAAAAATTTGATATTTATTCAATTTATCGTAAATATTTAGCTGTTTTCTATATATAATTTTGTTTTTATTAAAGATATTCTATAAACTTTATGAACTATCTCATTTATTTTGATAGAATTTGGAAAGCAAAGTTCAGTTGAAAATTAAACGCCGTGATTGATTGATCCACAGAAAGAACGGTGTGGTGGTTTGAGCCTCTAAGGAGATGAGACTAATTCAATCAATGAAAAGATGAATGAAGAAAGCGGAAATAAAAGTTAAAAACAGATAATTGGATACTAAAAAAAAAAGGAAGAAGATTCATCGAGCATAGAAATATAGGCCTACATAAGATGGAAGAAAGACATTAAAGAACAAATGTTCGACGATATGCCTATTTTTTGCATCACTTCTATATTTCCCGGCATTGATCAAATGCATTGAAGCCGAACGTCATAAATAGACACATATGAGTAGATATATATATAAAGAAAAAATAATTTTTGTGGAAACAGGCTTTAGATGATTCAAACCAATTTTTAAATTATATTTTATCAGGAATTTGTTTGCCAGCGAGGTGATGAAATGGTCAAACGAACCCCAGACATGAATTGACACGCCTGATGCCTATCATGGTCTCATCCTCAAATGGCACCTGAGTAATCTCTCCTATAGTTTCATTTCTAATCATATCCTGCCATTTAACTCCTAAAATTCTTCATCGAGTTTTGTCTCTTCGCGCTAATGATCTATTTCCGTTTGAAAACAACCACTACCGTGATTCTCACTTATCTCTGTAGCTTTAGCCTTATAATTTTCCAGTGGCACTTATTTCAGTTTTCCCAATGGGAAGCTAGACTCCTTAACGCAGCTTGTAATTAATTCTCTTCATCTAGTATTTTTTTTTTCTTTTCTGATCAAGAAACTGTGCACCGTATCATGTGTGAGTAATCGGTTTTGAAAGCTTTGTGAACCTTTTGTCTAGTATCTGATTATGCACACCAAATTCTCTATGTATTTCTTATAATTTGTGGATGTGAATGTGTCTGCTGATGTCAAGCTTTTAGATTTGCACAGTAATATAAAAGAGAATAAACACGAATGGGGGTAAACAAGACTTAAAAGCAATGCAACAGAGGACTAGAGGGACTTTGCAAAAACCGTTTTGTGATGTTAAATTGAACCGGTCGAGGTGCACTGATGACATTACCCTCTACGAAAGCGAAGGGATTATAACACCTCTAAATTGCATGAAATCAATGAAACAAATATGCTATAACAGAGCTACTTATAAAGTATGTGGTTCATAAAATGTGCAATTGTGTATCATATATTCAGTATAGAAAAATTAAAAATCTAATTTTAGAAAAAAAAAGGCTCACTTTAATATCACAGAAATTAGCATCCTTTAGGCAACTTTAAAATCTTACATAATCATGGGTCTTGACTGTATCTGGTTCTAGGGCTCTAGGCTAATCAAACGCCACTAATTACAAGTTAGTTTTGGTCTAGCACATCACAAATGGCACAATAATTCACTAAATATAATTAGGGTTTATAAACGAACTGTGCTCCCATGTTTATGCAATTTTCAATCAACAAGGCCTCGCCCTTTGCTCAGGTTAGGTACAGTAAGGTATACTGGGTAGTCTAAAGATGTTTAGTATAGCAAGTGTCCAAATACCGGGTTCATTGATGGGTTTTAATTATGAAAATTTTGATAGAGTCTCAGACCATAAAAATCGAGACGGAAAGTCATTCAGTGATTTCTTTATTCAAGCAAAGTAGGCCTAATAATTCCCATCCACCTACCGTAGGGGAACAATGAATCACGAACTTTGCGGTAGTGGTTGCAAAAATACATTTGTAAGTTGACTGAATAATGAAATGTCTACATTGCATTGGATAGCAGTACTCACAATGTAAATATAGGGAGAAGTAATTCATACGCAAACGATGATAAAACATCTAAATAAAATAATGAAGTAAATTTCATTTACCAGTGAGCCATTGATAGCGTTGCCAAGGATTGAATCTCTCAGCTGATGATAGAGACATATCAAAGTTTGCAGTTATGATTTCATACAAAAAAAGTAATATCTTTTTTTTTTCTTTTAAGGAAAAATCCCATTAAACCTAAGTAAGATCCTACAGGAGTTTGGTTTCATCCACAAACTTAAAGAAAAAGTCTCTTAAAAATGTGAATATTTCCCATAAATTTGTGAGGAATTCCACAAACCTCACCCTCCTACTGCACACATGTAAAGTATAATAAAAAGAAAACATTCGTAAATTCCAGGGAATATTCAGCTTCTCTCTATATTGAGACATTTTTATCTATTTCATCTTTATGATAAAAATAAATAATTTTTACCCTTTTATTTACCTACATTTACCATTTTATTTAACCTTTCTTAGCTAATATTACTGCACTACCGTGTCCCACACACATGTTAATATGTCACAATCCTTAACACCAACAATCCAATAACAAAATAAAAGGTTTATGTCTAAACTGTTAGGAAATCTTTTCGCTAACAATATATATTGAATGAAAAAAAAAAGGAGTACGGAGAACCTTCATTCAAATATTTGTACGGAACTTGTACGTATACACTACAGCCACATTATATTCTTCCATCTGGGTCCTGTGGTCTCTCTCTCTCTCTCTCTCTCTCTCTCTCTCTCTCTCTCTCTCTCTCTCTCTCTCTCTCTCTCTCTCTCTCTCTCTCTCTCATTATTAATATTTACACCTCGCTATTATTATTATTATTATTATTATTATTATTATTATTATTATTATTATTATTATTATTATTATTATTATTATTATTAAACAAATCTTTTTAGTTGAAGCTCAAAATTTAATGCTACAAGCAAGGACCTTTCATTTAGAATCAAAGAAGCCAATAAAAGGACCAGTCCCGAAAATCTAAGCAAATCATAAGATATCAAAGTTATTATTATTATTATTACTATTATTATTATTATTATTATTATTATTATTATTATTATTATTATTGGGCTATTTTTCCTGTTGGAGCCCCGGGATTTAGAGCATCCTGATTTTCCAACTAGGGTTGTAGCTTAGCAAGTAATAATCATTATTATTATAATTAGCTAAGCTACAACCCTAGTTCGAAAACCAGGATGCTATAAGCACAAGGGCTCCAAAAGGAATAGATAAGTATATATCCGCAGCTAGAAGCAGGATGTACCTGCCAAGGATTGAAAAGCTCTAAGATGAAGTTGATCGTAACATGATCTCAGGTGAAGACTGAAATTAGTGGAAAATTGACGATAAAGAAGACTGAATAAGCCTCGGACATATGACCAATTGGTAACTCTTCTTGCGTCCATTTTGCCTATGTCCTTCTCTGTTTCTATTGAAATCCCTTTCAGCTGTGACAACTGACAACTGTAATTACTGTAATATTCAGTAGTACTCTTGTCACTAAATCTATTCCTTCTGCAGTTTTGTCTCCAGGGAAGGTGCTCTCATTCTCAGTACACCGTTGTCTTGTTTCAAAGGTTTGGAAATCAAACTGGGAGCTGCTATTCATCTATTGGAAATAACCCCAGCCTTGATAAACAGCAACACCAAATGCAATACCTCCACAAACATGACTTCGACTCCACTGACTGATGCCACTTTACTTTCGCCTTCCTATCACATAAGGAATTGCTTGACATTATCAGCTAGGTCGAAATCCAATGAGCTATCAGCAGAGGTGGTAACCTATTGTATCTATTTTGTACAACTATTTTGCAATTCAGCACTCTTGAAGAGCTTATCTGCTAGCCTTACTTACAATATGCTCAAACTTGGTTATGACAAACTCTAAATCTTCCAATTCACAGCATATTCAAGTTTCCCTTACAGTACAATTATACCACTGATTTACGGTTTGTTTTCAGTTTTATTTGATGACCTAGCAAAAAGTGACATTGTCTCTCCATTACCAGTAAAGGCTAATGCATTCTGATTGAAAATTCTATAATTCTTTTCAGTCTCTTTTAGTGGTCATAGCGCAAAGCAATGTGGCTTCTATCTCTTTTTTATATATCCACTGGATGTTTTGGTACCCAAAACCAGGTACCCAACTTTATCCAGGCAGGGTCTAACCCTCTCGA
>NC_090731.1:23654148-23661648 GCF_036898095.1 Palaemon carinicauda | reverse complement strand
AATAATAATAATAATAATAATAATAATAATAATAATAATAATAATAATAATTTAGTACCCCTTAGCTGTTATGGTGGTAGCGTGTTGGTAATTCCCTCTACCAAAGAGCAAATGGAATCTCTGCGGATGGACTAATAAGTCTTTGAGACATCTAAATCCTTGTAACTCTCTCTCTCTCTCTCTCTCTCTCTCTCTCTCTCTCTCTCTCTCTCTCTCTCTCTCTCTCTCAAGAATAAGAGCTCTCTAATTCGCTCTACCAAAGAGCAAATGGAGTCTCTGCGGATGGACTAATAAGTCGTTGAGACATCAAAATCCTTGTAACTCTCTCTCTCTCTCTCTCTCTCTCTCTCTCTCTCTCTCTCTCTCTCTCTCTCTCTCTCTCTCTCTCTCTCTCTCTCTCTCTCTCTACCTGTACCCAATATAGACAAGGACACACTTTTTTCATGTTATTTGGATGTGCCCAGGGATCACACAAAACCGATCACTACTTTGCAAGCTTGCGTTGGATTTACATTTCTTTTGGGGGAAAATCCCAAGTTCCAATGATGTTCAGTAACTACCTAAAAACACAAGCAAACCTAAACCGCGTGTGATATTGATTAATTTTCAGGCGGTCCCTGGTCACGTGGTTTAATTTTTTGTTCTATCAAATCGCGGTTTGGTTATGGATGGTTTAGTACTTCACTGAAAACCCCCCCCGGCATATTCCCTTTTATTGAATCGTAACAGCAGTAAGGAACCAATGTCTTATTTTATTTCATGAACGCTCATACCGATCAGTGGTTCTTAACCTTTTTCAATGCATACTCTCTTTTCAAATCAGCATAAAATTCTTGCACCCCTGAAGTGTTGAAATACAAGAAAAAAAAACCGTAAATGCTATGATATAAAGTGGATCTGATGTGTATTAAATGAAAAATTGCTTCTAGGACAAATGCTGTATTACTGTTTTTACAGGAAGAAAATAAACCTGCGAATAAAACGAAATATTTTTGTTCTATTTATTCATAACTTTGTTGATATCATTGTCATGAATTGTGGCTATTAAGTATTGCTGTCCGTCCATCTGCTACTTAGGTTTTGTTTTCGGATCAGCTTGTAAAGATTAACGCTATTTGTAAGTCATATATGACTCATCACATTCCGACAATTAACGGTCCAATTGTTAAAAATTATATCCCTAATTACGAAAACTTTGTTACTTTCGACAATTTTGACAAGTGAAATTTTATTTTTGCAATAATATTGTAAACTTGCAGTAGAAACCTTCTCTCTCTCTTACACTTTTCTTGCATGTTGGTTTGGTTTTGAAAGGCCGACGACCACAAAATTTGTTGGTTATTGATTCTTTGGACAATTAGTATGAATATCTAAAACCAGCCCAAGCCACATCTTCAGCCTGGACTATACAGGTATATGTTACCCAAAACAAATGTTACACGCCAGGTTTCGTAACCGATGTTTTTATTAGTCATCATGGCTACAAATTAGCCATTGTAATATTTCATTATTCTAGACTGAGAAGACACTGTAGGATATCCTAATCTAGTATAGGATTTGCAGATATGTCAAAACTTAGTTGAGTCACCAGCAATATTTTTTTAAACATCGCCATGATTTCAATTGGATGCATTTTATGCCGTATTGCATGAAAAAATAAATGAATAACAATTTGATTTATTTCATGGAATCATTGATATTAATTGTTATCAATATGGGTATTACCATCATCATCACATCATTTTCATCACTTCACAAATGTTGATAAGCAAACCTCGTAAAGCCATACATTAACGTCACTCAATTACCACCTCTCCACCATGATCTTTAACCACCACCTGATTACATCCTAACCCCATCCCCCACATGTTCGAGGTTTAAAGGTCTCGTGTTATGATAAGATCCTTCTGGTGGAAGTTTTTAGGAAAATTAAAAAAAAAATGCTAAGACGACAATATTTCATACATTTGTTCTCCAGGCGTTTACAATGATTTCATAACTACAAATAACGAAGTAAATATGCTAAAGACCGATTGAACAGATATCGAGAGTAATGGATTTCTTGAAGAGCTTACCGGGAGAACACCTATAAGGTGTTGGACATCAGGTCATGAAACATCAAATAAAATCATAATAATACGAAGAGGCAATGCTAAGGAAATATTTCCTTTTGCCTTGGGGAGGGTGAAGACAGCAAGACTAGGACCTATGAGGATTGAGCAATCGCCACCAAGGCAGGGGGTTCGCTTGGAAGTGAGCGATTTGCCCAGATAATTTGATTGATTGATCGATTGATTAGGATTTTTCTTCTATCCTGACCTCTGAGGTTATTGACACCGAATCAGATAATATGAGTAAACAATGCGTTAATAGTATAATTTTTATACACTACATCCTATATACCATACCATCACTAATAATACACCACTGGACACTTTCATTGCATGTCATTTTTCATATTTTATTTTCACCAATCACTTCTGTAACAATATTGATTATGTTGACTGATGATACAATTTAAATCTGCAACCTTAAACTAATATAACTGATATAGCAAATAATACTATATTCTCTAAGAAGGCCGGAGCCAAGTAGCCCGTGACAAAAGCTGACCCCAACCACTGAAATCAAAGGAAAACACTGAAATCAACAACTAAACCTTAAAACCTCATTACCTTGAAAAAATTTAACAAAGGCCATTTATTGATTTGTGGTTACCCCAATAGGTGCTATTTGAAACAGTGTGTATGTATGTGTGTGTGTAAAGAGAGAGAGAGAGAGAGAGAGAGAGAGAGAGAGAGAGAGAGAGAGAGAGAGAGAGAGAGAGATGTATAAATATACGTATTTATATGCTGAATATCTTCCATCTAGAGTTCTAACATTGAGATGCATTCATTTCTCGTCTTTGAAGTGCTTACATTACTGCTGAAGTTTTGACAGAATTAACAGCTTCCTCATAGTCTATAAATGCCATACATGGTGGCTAGTCATACTCTGTTGATTTTTCCATTAACTGGTTAATTACGTGGATATAGTCAGTTGTTGAACACACGCTTCTAAAGCCTGCCTGCTCTCTTGGTTAAGGCTCAGTCTTTCTATTTGTTGAAAATATTTACGTTATCTATAGGGAAACTACATAGAGATAGGGAAAGAAATGTGATTGAGAAACGATTTAAAAAGGGTGACCCCCTCTCTCCTAAATTATTCACAGCATGCATAGAAGTTTTTTGGAATTTAGATTGGGAAAATATAAGAATTAACATAAATTGGAAATACTTTAGCAACTTAAGATTTGCCGATGACATAGTTCTATTAGTAAATCATGCGAGTAATTGCAAAAGATAATAAAAGATTTGAATAGTGAAAGCAGAAATGTAGGACTGAAAATAAATGAGTAAAAACTAAGATAATGTTCAAAGAAAATGCAGAGACAACCTATAAGGGTTACGGACGAACCTCTAGAGATTGCTAATGAATAAACGTACTTAGGACAAACAACACTTGAACATAAAGGTTATGATGGTAAAGATTTCATCAAATTTTCACCACCATATCCTTTATATTAAAGTGTAGTTCTTGAAGTCAATGTAGTCCTGATGAAGGGTCGCGAAGTGATTCGAAACACATGTCGATACCAAACAATAAATGTAGAAAAGTAAATGTATTTCTGCTGTTATCCTGAAAACTACCTGCAGGGACGATCTGTCCGAAAAGAAGCTGTCTTCGATTTCAGACGCCGATGAGACGTTGTGTATTCATTATTTATGTATTTATGTATATATATATATATATATATATATATATATATATATATATATATATATATATATATATATATATATATATATATATATATATATATATATATATGTGTGTGTGTGTGTGTGTGTGTGTGTGTGTGTGTGTCTTTTTTTTCTAAAAGGGAGAGTATTTAATCAGATGGTCCTATCAGTATTAACTTGAGCATCAGAAACTTGGAGCCTTACTAAAGGCCTTACAACATAAGCTGACTATAACTTAAAAGAGCTATGGAAAGAATGATGATGTTAATAACAATAAGAGACACAAATAGAGCAATATGGATAAGAGAGAAAACTAAAGTAGAAGATATTCTAACATGTAAGAAAAAGGAATGGACATTGGCAGGACATATAATGAGAATGTCAGACAATAGATGGACATTAAGAATTGTAGAATGACACCTTAGAGATTGTAAAACAAGCAGGGGAAGGAAGAGAAGACGAACTTATAAAGTGGCATGTCTGGGGTCTTTGTTTTATAGTGGACCAGTCACGGCTGATGACACACACAAATGTACATATATAAATATATATATATATATATATATATATATATATATATATATATATATATATATATATATATATATACACACACGTTTAACTGGGCTCCACAAGGCACTAGGAGAGTTGGAAGACCCAGACGACATGGCTGAGGACTATGAAGCGTGAAGTAGATGATGAAAGGAGATGTATTGAATTATTAGGGGTAGGAGGAGATGATATATATATATATATATATATATATATATATATATATATATATATTATATATATATATATATATAATGTGTGTGTGAATATATAAACCATTGGTAGAAACATAACATGTACACATAGTAACATCCATTGCCTTTGAAAAAAATCTAGAAAGTAATAGTTCCATTGGAAAAATCATGTGAATAATACATCATTATTGATTATCTAAAATAAATTCTTCAGAAAAGTACTCGTGAAATGCCTTTTTCCGAGACGTATTTTCTGTGTTTCGAACGGCTCTGATATCGATTCGTGCCGAAAATGAGTTGTTTTAAATCTCAAACCTGAAAAAATAAGTCGAAGCCTTCGTTTATTTCAAAGCGGTTTGCTGAAAACGTCAATTACCCTTCGCCCTTCCTATTCAGTCTCTTAACTTTTCCTTTAAATTGCAAATCCGAGCGTTGGATGACTTCAGAACTTTCAGACTCAAATCCATAAATCAAACCAAGGAATTTTTTTATTATTATTACTATTATTATTATCATTATCATTACTATTAGTATTATCTTAATCATTGCTATTATCATTATTATTATTATTGCTATTATTATTATTATTGATGATGATGATGATGAGTTACTAGGGTTTATTGAAACGAAAGAAGTTTTTTCGCTAGTCCTGAACGGCTTCGGAAGAAAATCTTCACGGATCTCCGAATGGCTTCAGAAGAAATGGCCGTAGACTTAGCATGGAGTTCTGAATGACTCTAGAACAGATTCTTCCTGGAGCTCCCTGAACGGCACCTGAAGAAAATTTTCCGGGATCTTCAATAGGCTTCAGAAGACATAGCCGTAAACTTAGCATGGAGTTCTGAATGACTCCAGAACAGAATCTTCCCGGAGCAGTTCTGAACGCCTCCGCCCCGAGCTTCAGATGACTTCTGAAGACCTGATCTCGTTTTTTCAAACTAAGCATGCAACGCAGTGAACATTGTTAATGGATATTTTTGGAACAGGGAGCTGACTGAAAATTGTTATTACAACTACAGGATCAGCAGGAGGCTCTTCGGAACCCCTTCATCTACAGCTGGTTTTGGTGGTTGCTGCAGAAGTTATCGAGCTTTGAAGAACATGATATATGCGCCTTGGATGATCCTTTGCTTGGGCTTTTGCAAGGATGTCCTATAATGGGAGACTATTGGAACTAAGGAAATAAGGACGGAGACAGAATGGTTAAACTGAACGGTGAGTGACGTGTGGTTCTTCAACAGGATAGTCACGGAATTGTACATTGAAGAAAGGACATATCCAGATCGTATTGGTAAATATATTGTGTTGCTCGTCGTTTACTTTTAACGTGATGACGTATGCGGAGAAATTTTATAGCATTCCTGTCTTTACCCATCGCCCTGATAGACAAAGACATGAACGCCAGCGATTTCTCTGAGGAATCTGACGAACTGAAGACACACAGAACTGAAAACTCTTGAAATCTAGAAGGAAACTGACGAATTAGGAAAGAATACGATGAAATCTCGAAGGAAATTGACAAACTAAGGAAACTGAAAGATGAAATGTCAAAGGAAGCCGAAAAAACTAAAGATCTTGAAAAACTAGAACAGACAGAAGAGAACAGCAACGAAGAGCCTTTAAACGAAGACGTAAAATAGCCTTTAATGCTAGAGGTAAGTCACCTTGAAATAAGAGGTAAAAAAGGCCCTAATACGAGAAATAAGGCACCCCAAAATAAAGGTAAAAATCCCTTAATGCTAGAAGTAAGGCACCTCAAAATCGAGGTTAAAAAACCTTAATGCTAGAAATAAGGCACATAAATATAGAGGTAAAAAATGGCCCTAATGCTATAAATAAGGCACCTAAAAATAGAGGTACAAGAGCGTTTAATGCTACAAGTAATGGACCTCAAAATCGAGGTCAAAAAGCCTCTAATGCTATATATAAGGCTCCTAAAAATAGAGGTCAAAGAGCCTCTAATGCTATAAATAAGGCACCGAAAAATAGAGGTCAAAGAGCCTCTAATGCTATAAATAAGGCACCTAAAAAGAGAGGTCAAAGAGCCTTTAATGCTAAAAATAGTACACCTCAAAATTGAGGTAAAAAAGCCGCTAATGCTTTAAATAAGGTACCTAAAAATAGAGGTCAAAGAACCTCTAATGCTAGAGGTAATGCACCTCAAAATCGAGGTCAAAAACCCCTTAATGCTATAAATAAGGCACCTAAAAAGAGAGGTCAAAGAGCCTTTAATGCTAAAAATATTACACCTCAAAATTGAGGTAAAAAAGCCGCTAATCCTTTAAATAAGGTACCTAAAAATAGAGGTCAAAGAACCTCTAATACTAGAAGTAATGCACTTCAAAATCGAGGTCAAAAGCCCCTAATGCTATATATAAGGCTCCTAAAAATAGAGGTCAAAGAGCTTCCAATGCTACAAGTAATGCACCTAAAAATCGAGGTCGAAAAACCCCTAATGCTATATATAAGGCCCCTAGAAATAGAGGTAAAAAAGCCCCTAATGCTATAAATAAGGCATCTAAAGAGAGAGGTCAAAGAGCCTCTAATGCTAGAAGTAATGCACCTCAAAATCGAGGTCAAAAAGCTCCTAATGCTATAAACAAGGCACCTAAAAATAGAGGTCAAAGAGCCTTTAATGCTACAAGTAATGCACCTCAAAATATAGGTAAAAGAGCCTCTAATGTTATATATAAGGCTCATAGAAATAGAGGTTAAAAGGCTCCTAATGCTATAAATAAGGCATCTAAAAAGAGAGGTCAAAGAGCCTCTACTGCTAGAAGTAATGCACCTCAAAATCGAGGTCAAAAAGCCCCTAATGCTATGTATAAGGCACCTAAAAATATAGGTCAAAGAGCCTCTAATGCTAGAGGTAATGCACCTCAAAATCAAGGTAAAAAAAAGCCCATAACTCTATAAATAAGGCACCTAAAAATAGAGGTCAAAGAGCCTCTAATGCTACAAGTAATGCACTT
>NC_090731.1:23641648-23649148 GCF_036898095.1 Palaemon carinicauda | reverse complement strand
TCAAATTTGGTAATATACAATGAGGAAATCGTAATGTTGTAAAACTATATTATTTAATATATTTTAACTTTTGAATACTTAATTTTCCAATCCCATATTGGAATATGACACTTGTTTCAGAATTCATATTAGTTTCTATTCTTTTATAACTGTGGTTGGTGCAATTTAATTTAGCTGGATAACCTGATTGGTTCCAATATTGTTCGTGGATTTCAATATATTCCATTATACAATGGACACGTGACAAGGTGACTTTTGCAAATAATAATTGTTAACATGGATGGCATTATTTTTTTTTTTTGGGGCGTTTTTTTATATGTAATTTATGTGTAAAGCATAAATTGTAGAATGCAGAAATTGAAGTAGCATTTACATGCAAATCCCTTTCTTAAAAAGTCGATGACATTTGGTGTTATGTTGTGAGCTCAAGGCCGAATTAATCTATATAGAAAGATTTGTTTTATACATATCGCCTTCAACAGAAAAAGAAAAATATTTGTGCACATAATTCTTGCTGGTGTTGTTGCTGTCATAGACTAGATATGTTTTTTCAGAAACAGTTCTTGAAATACAGCCTACCAAGTTGGATGAGCCACCGTCACAAATTGCTGTCACATACGGTTTAAAACGGCGTCTCTCTCTCTCTCTCTCTCTCTCTCTCTCTCTCTCTCTCTCTCTCCAGTTGCATTTTAGTAAACTTGTAGCGTAAACATTCATAACCACTTCGTTGATTGTTGGAGTTTAGCATTAACACCTAAGGCAGAGCTGCGCAGCAGGATGAGGAATGTGATGTTGCATTGTCCAAACGAAATAGTCTTATTCAATACGTAATAGATGCTATATGTTATTATTTGATGGGAATTTCTCCAGTATGAACCCATTTTGAGGGACTGACTTACTGAGCGTTAAACGTCTTTATATATATATATATATATATATATATATATATATATATATATATATATATATATATATATAGGATGGATTAACCGGAGATAAACTTAGATATGGGACAGAGATAGAACGTTTGCCAGAGACATGGACCCCAGATTATATTAACAGGTATTAAACCCAAAAATATCAGATGCCAACTGCAGAACCATTTAGGGGACGAGATAAAATTTAGTGTAGTACTGATAAAAAATCTTTTACTGTCACGAAATTTCATAAAATTTTATGTAAAAAATTTGATATTTATTCAATTTATCGTAAATATTTAGCTGTTTTCTATATATAATTTTGTTTTTATTAAAGATATTCTATAAACTTTATGAACTATCTCATTTATTTTGATAGAATTTGGAAAGCAAAGTTCAGTTGAAAATTAAACGCCGTGATTGATTGATCCACAGAAAGAACGGTGTGGTGGTTTGAGCCTCTAAGGAGATGAGACTAATTCAATCAATGAAAAGATGAATGAAGAAAGCGGAAATAAAAGTTAAAAACAGATAATTGGATACTAAAAAAAAAAAAAAGGAAGAAGATTTATTGAGCATAGAAATATAGGCCTACAGAAGATGGAAGAAAGACATTAAAGAACAAATGTTCGACGATATGCCTATTTTTGCATCACTTCTATATTTCCCGGCATTGATCAAATGCATTGAAGCCAAACGTCATAAATAGACACATATGAGTAGATATGTATATAAAGAAAAAATAATTTTTGTGGAAACAGGCTTTAGATGATTCAAACCAATTTTTAAATTATATTTTATCAGGAATTTGTTTGCCAGCGAGGTGATGAAATGGTCAAACGAACCCCAGACATAAATTGACACGCCTGATGCCTATCATGGTCTCATCCACATATGGCACCTGAGTAATCTCTCTCATGGTTTCATTTCTAATCCTATCCTGCCATTTAATTCTTAATATTCTTCATACGGTTTTGTCTCTTCGCGCTAATGATCTATCTCTGTTTGTAAACAACCACTAGCATGATTCTCACTTACCTCTGTAGCTTCAGTCTTATAATTTTCCAGTGATACTTGATTTAGTTTTCCCAATGGGAAACTAGACTCTTTAACTTTACTTGTAATTAACTCTCTTCATCTGGTCATTTTTTTATGTAAGGATAAGTAACTGTGCACCGTATCATGTGTAAGTAATCGGATTTTAAAGCTTTGTGAAGCGTTTGTCTATATATATCTGGTTGGTTAGTTGATGAAGATTGCCATGCCTGTAGCATGACACGGGGTACAGGCATGGCAATCTTCACCAACCAACCAACCAGAAATATATAGACAAACGCTTCACAAAGCTTTAAAAACCGATTACTTACACATGATACGGTGCACAGTTACTTATCCTTATTCATCGAAAAAAAAAAATTGACCAGATGAAGAGCGTTAATTACAAGCAGTTTTAAAATTTTTGGATGCAAATGTGTCTGCTGATGTCAAGCTTTTAGATTTGTATTGTAATATGTACGGAAATAAACACGAATGGGGTTAAACTAGACTATTATTATTATTATTATTATTATTATTATTATTATTATTATTATTATTATTATTATTATTATTATTATTACCCTAGTTCAAAAAGCAAGATGCTATATGGCCAATGCCTCCAACAGGGAAAAGTAGCTCAGTGAGGAAAGGAAATATGGCTTAAAAGCAATGCAGCTGAGAACTAGAGGGACTCTACAAAGACCGTTTTATGATGTTAAATTGAACCGGTCGAGGTGCGCATATGACATCACCCCTTACGAGAGTGAGCGGATTATAAACTCCTCTAAATGGCATGATATTACTGAAACAAATATGATGCTATAACAGAGCTGCTTATAAAGTACAATATGTAGTTCATATGATGTGTAATTGTGTATCATATATTCGGTATAGAAAAAATAAA
Organism: Palaemon carinicauda; assembly: GCF_036898095.1. NCBI lineage: Eukaryota > Metazoa > Arthropoda > Malacostraca > Decapoda > Palaemonidae > Palaemon > Palaemon carinicauda. The sequence goes on along the minus strand of NC_090731.1, from coordinate 23,646,289 downwards.
AAATCTAATTTTAGAAAAAAAAAAAGGCTCATTTCATTATCACAGAAATTATCATTCTTTAGGTAACTTTAAAATCTTACGTAATCATCAGTCATGACTGTATCTGGTTCTAGGGCTCTAGGCTAATCAAACGCCACTAATTACAAGTTAGTTTTGGTCTAGCATATCACAAATGGCACAATAATTCAATAATATAATTAGGGTTTATAAACGAATTGTACTCCCATGTTTATGCAATTTTCAATCAACAAGGCCTCGCCCTTTGCTCAAGTTAAAGTACAGTAAGGTATAGTAGGTAGTCTAAAGGTTTTTGTATAGCAAGTTCATTGATGGGTTTTAATTATGAAAAATTCGATAGTCTCAGACCATAAAAATCGACACGGGAAGTCATTTAGTGATTTCTTCATTAAAGCAAAGTAGGCCTAATTTATTCCCATTCACCTACCGTAGGGGAACAATACTTACACTTGCAAAATATATGTAAGTAGACTGAATAATGAAATCTCTACATTGCATTGGAGAGCAGTACTCACAATATAAATATAGGGAGAAGTAATTCATAAGGAAACGATGATAAACCATCTAAATAAAATAATGAAATAAATTTCATTTACGAGTGAGCCATTGATAGCGTTGCCAAGGATTGAATCTCTCAGCTGATGATAGAGACATATCGAAGTTTTCAGTTATGATTCCATACAAAAGTGTAATATTTCTTTTTAAATTAAGGACAAATCCTATTAAACCTAAGTAAAATCCAACAGGAGTTTGGTTTCATCCACAAACTTGAAGAAAAACTCCCTTAAAAGTGTGAATGTTGCCCATAAATTTGTGAGAAATTCCACAAACCTCACCCTGCTGCTGCACACATGTAAAGTATAGTCAAAAGAAAACATTCGTAAATTCCAGGGAATATTCAGCTTCTTTTTTATGTAGACATTTTTATCTATTTTATCTTTATGATTAATATAGATAATTTTTGCCCTTTTATTTACTTACATTTATCATTTTATTTAACCTTTCTTAGCCAATATTACTGCACTACCGTGTCCCACACACACGTTAATATGCCACAATCCTTAACACCAACAATCCAATAACAAAATAAAAGGATTATGTCTAAACTGTTAGGAATTCTTTTCGCTAACAATATATATTTAATGAAAAAAAAAAGAGAACGGAGAACCTTCATTCAAATATTTGTACGGAACTTGTACGTATACACTACAAGCCACATTATAATCTTCCATCTGGGTCCTGTGCACTCTCTCTCTCTCTCTCTCTCTCTCTCTCTCTCTCTCTCTCTCTCTCTCTCTCTCTCTCTCTCTCTCATTATTAGTATTTATACCTCAGTATTATTATTATTATTATTATTATTATTATTATTATTATTATCAAACAAATCTTTTTAGTTTAAGCTCAAAATTTAATGCTACAAGCAAGGACCTTTCATTTAGAATCAAATAAGCCAATAAAAGGACCAGTCCCGAAAATCTAAGCAAATCATAAGATATCAAAGTTATTATTATTATTATTATTATTATTATTATTATTATTATTATTAGTGGGCTATTTTTCCTGTTGGAGCCCCGGGGCTTATAGCATCCTGCTTTTCCAACTAGGGTTGTAGCTTAGCAAGTAATAATCATTATTATTATTATTAGCTAAGCTACAACCCTAGTTCGAAAACCAGGATGCTATTAGCCCAAGGGCTCCAAGAGGAATAGATAAGTATATATCCGCAGCTAGGAGCAGGATGTACTTGCCAAGGATTGAAAAGCTCTCTAAGATGAAGTTGATCGTAATATGATCTCAGGTGAAGACTGAAATTAGTGGAAAATTGATGATAAAGAAGACTGAATAAGCCTCGGTCATATGACCAATTGATAACTCTCTTCTTGCGTCCATTTTGCCTATGTCCTTCTCTGTTTCTATTGAAATCCCTTTCAGCTGTGACAACTGACAACTGCAATTACTGTAATATTCAGTAGTACTCTTGTCACTAAATCTATTCCTTCTGCAGTTTTGTCTCCAGGTAAGGCGCTCTCGTTCTCATTACGCCGTTGTCTTGTTTCAAAGGTTTGGAAATCAAACTGGGAGCTGCTATTCATCTATTGGAAATTACTCCAGCCTTGATAAACAGCAACACCAAAAACAATTCCAATGAGCTATCAGCAGAGGTGGTAACAAATTGTATCTATTAAGCACAACTATTTTGCAATTCAGCACTCTTGCAGAGCTTATCTGCTAGCCTTACCCACAATATGCTCATACTCGGTTATGACAAACTCTAAATCTTCCAATTCTCCGCATATTCAAGTTTCCCTTACAGTACAATTATCCCACTGATTTACGGTTTGTTTTCAGTTTTATTTGATGACCTAGCAAAAAGTGACATTGTCTCTCCATTACCAATAAAGGCTAATGCATTCTGATTGAAAATTCTATAATTCTTTTCAGTCTCTTTTAGTGGGCATAACGCAAAGCAATTTGCCTGCTATCTTTTTTCTATATCCACTGGATGTTTTGGTACCCAAAACCAGGTACCCAACTTTATCCAGGTAGGGTCTAACCCTCTCGAGTCCCAAACACCTTACTTGACTGAAAAAGGGTATACATTTTCCAAGTTCAATTTCATCGCCTTTTGGCTTAACTCTTACCAAACTTGGATGATATGTCTACTATGTTCTCAAGCCGTTTTCCTATTGTTATTATGTTGTTAAGGTGTACTAACACATCATTATCAATTAATGAAGCTAAAACGTAAATCAAGACCCTTGAAAAAAGACTAGACGTATTCTTCAATCCAGAGGAATGGTAGTTGGATGAAATAAGTAATGTTTAGACACTCGAATTTGATGGTAACCGGACGTTAATTCATTGTGATAAAGAATTTACTTTTTCTCTCCTTTTATAGGTTCCTTGATAGAGGGAAAAGGTGGGCACTATCCTTTGGGATAACATTTAACTTCCTGCAATAAACACATAACCTTGTTAAGCTATTCTTCTTCCCAACCACGTTAACTATGAAGACCCAGGAGAATTCACTTTCTTCGATAATTGCCTAACCACTTTATTATCAATTTCCCCTCCCATCTCATCCTGATAATGTACAGTTGGACACAGAAATTCCTGGCACACAATACTTTGATGAAGTGCATCCTGTCACACCCTTACTGCGCGGCAAATAACCAAAGATATAAGTGTAGGGAAAGCTGGCATCAGAGATCGGTGGGGCTAATCAAAGGAACTATCCGGACAGTTAGGTTGTGACATGGTGTACTTCTTCAGAGCGTAGTATGCCAGGAACTCGTGTATCCAACTGTACTGGCACATTATATAGGTATAACTCTGATATAGCAATTGGTTTTCTAATTCATTTCAAAGGTGAATTTCACCAATCCCCCTGATTGGTAGAAGGTTGGCCAGAGTACCAGCCGCCCGTTGAAATACAACCGCTAGAGAGTTATGGTGTCCTTTGACTGGCCAGACAGTACTACATAGGACCCTTCTCTCTGGTTATGGTTCTTTCCCTTTGCCTACACAGACACCGAATTGTCTGGCCTATACTTTACAGATTCTCCTCTGTCCTCATACACATGACAATAATGAGATTGCCAAACAATTCTTCTTCACTTAAGGGGTTAACTACTAAACTGTAATTGTTTAGTGGCCACTTTCCTCTTGGTAAGGGAGGAAGAGACTCTTCAGCTATGGTAGGCAGCTCTTCTAGGAGGACACTACAAAATCAAACCATTGTTCTCTAATCTTGGGTAGTACCATAGCCTCTGTACCATGGTCTTCTACTGTCTTGAGTTAGAGTTTTCTTGCTTGAGGGCACACTCGGGCACACTGTTCTATCTAGTTTATCTTCTTGTTTTGCTAAAGTTTTTATATTTTATGTAGGAAATATTTATTTTAATAATGTTACTATTCTCAAGATATTTTATTTTTCCTTATTTCCTTCCCTCACTGGGCTATTTTCCCTGTTGGGGCCCCTGGGCTTATTACATCCTGCTTTTCCAACTAGGGTCGTAGGTTAGCATTTAATAATAATAATAATAATAATAATAATAATAATAATAATAATAATAATAATAATAATAATAATCGTCTCCAATTCCAGTTGTATCATCAATATGCTTCACTTTCTTGTTATTTTTTATCCCAGTATATTAGTGGGCATTGGATAAACATTTGTTCATACATAGAAGTACAAGATAAAAATTCTCAGAAGTGGATTTTTAACGACTATACGATCCCTTTGATTTTTTTAAATCTTATCTGCTAACTCTAGAAAGATTTGTAAGCTTCAAGGTATATTCTATAAGCACATTTTCAATGTTATACGGAAATTTTTTTTTTAATTAAAACACTACAATGCTCTGATTCTTCCAGTTGCTTCTATGCTGCGTTCATATATCCCACTAACTTTTGTATTACTTCTCGTTTCTGCTGAGTCTTCGCAGTATTTCCAGCAGGATTTAAACTCGAGCATGTGCCATTTGTGCATTAACTTAAATGCTGCTGCTTTTTACCTTAGATTACCTTAAAACTTTTTCCAATTTCCCTAAATTTTATCTCGTAAAACCGAAATTACCTTAGATTTACCTTGAAACCATGGAAATTACCTTAAACAAA
>NC_090731.1:23616648-23639148 GCF_036898095.1 Palaemon carinicauda | reverse complement strand
AGAATGGGGAAAGGAAAGTCTATTGGTTGTTTTCTGCAGGATTCTTCATATATATATATCTATCTATCTATCTATCTATCTATCTATCTATCTATCTATCTATCTATCTATCTATCTATCTATCTATCTATATATATATATATATATATATATATATATATATATATATATATATATATATATATATAAGGGTGACTTTCAATCCAAGGGATTAACCATTGATGATGTATGAGAAAAAGGTAAAGAACGCTTGCCAGTGACATGCACTCCAGATTGCATAATCAGGTATTAAACCCAAAAATATCAGATGCTCTATTGAAAGAATTCCAGGAACGATGACGATTTTAGTGTAGTACTGATAAAAAATATTTCACTGTCACGAAATTTCGTAAAATTTTATGTAAAAAATATATAATAATTCAATTTATTGTAAATATTTAGCTGTTTTCTATATGGGACTTTGTTTTTATCAAAGATAAATTAAACACTTTATGAACTATCTTATTTATTTTAATAGAATTTGGAAAGCAAAGTTCATTTGAAAATGAAACACCGTGATTGATTGATCCACAGAAAGAATGGTGTGGTGGTTTGAGCCTCTAAGGAGATGAAACTAATTCAATCAATGAAAAGATGAATGAATAAGGCGGAAATAAAAGTAAAAAACAGATAATTGGATACTAAAAAAAAAAAAGGAAGAAGATTTATTGAGCATAGAAATATAGGCCTACATAAGATGGAAGAAAGACATTAAAGAACAAATGTTCGACGTTAGGCCTATTTTTGCATCACTTCTATATTTCCCGGCATTGATCAAATGCATTGAAGCCAAACGTCATAAATAGACACATATGAGTAGATATGTATATAAAGAAAAAATAATTTTTGTGGAAACAGGCTTTAGATGATTCAAACCAGTTTTTAAATTATATTTTATCAGGAATTTGTTTGCCAGCGAGGTGATGAAATGGTCAAACGAACCCCAGACATAAATTGACACGCCTGATGCCTATCATGGTCTCATCCACATATGGCACCTGAGTAATCTCTCTCATGGTTTCATTTCTAATCCTATCCTGCCATTTAATTCTTAATATTCTTCATACGGTTTTGTCTCTTCGCGCTAATGATCTATCTCTGTTTGTAAACAACCACTAGCATGATTCTCACTTACCTCTGTAGCTTCAGTCTTATAATTTTCCAGTGATACTTGTTTTAGTTTTCCCAATGGGAAACTAGACTCTTTAACTTTCCTTGTAATTAACTCTCTTCATCTGGTCATTGTTTTTTTTTTTTTTTTTTTTTTTTTTTTGTAAGGATAAGTAACTGTGCACCGTATCATGTGTAAGTAATCGGATTTTAAAGCTTTGTGAAGCGTTTGTCTATATATATCTGGTTGGTTAGTTGATGAAGATTGCCATGCCTGTAGCATGACACGGGTACAGGCATGGCAATCTTCACCAACCAACCAACCAGATATATATATAGACAAACGCTTCAAAAAGCTTTAAAAACACATTACTTACACATGATACGGTGCACAGTTACTTATCCTTGCTTGATCGAAAAAAGAAAAATTACCAGATGAAGAGCGTTAGTTACAAGCAGAGTTTTGAAATTTGGGGGATGCGAATGTGTCTGCTGATGTCAAGCTTTTTAATTTGTACTGTGATATGTAAGAAAATAAACATGAATGGGGTTAAACTAGATTATTATTATTATTATTATTATTATTATTATTATTATTATTATTATTATTATTATTATTATTATTAGCTAAGCTATAACCCTAGTTGAAAAAGCAAGATGCTATAAGCCCAATGGCTACAACAGGGAAAAGTAGCCCAGTGAGGAAAGGAAATAGGGCTTAAAAGCAATGCAGCCGAGGACTGAAGGGACTCAGCAAAGACTCTTTTGTGATGTTAAATTGAACCGGTCGAGGTGCACTGATGACATCACCCCTTACGAGAGTGAGCGGATTATAAACTCCTCTAAATGGCATGAGATTACTGAAACAAATATGCTATAACAGAGCTGCTTATAAAGTACAATATGTAGTTCATATTATGTGTAATTGTGTATCATATATTCGGTAGAGAAAAATTTAAAATCTAATTTTAGAAAAAAAGGCTCATTTCAATATCATAGAAATTAGCATCCTTTAGGCAACTTTAAAATCTTACGTAATCATCAGTCATGACTGTATCTGGTTCTAGGGCTCTAGGCTAATCAAACGCCACTAATTACAAGTTAGTTTAGGTCTAGCACATCACAAATGCCACAATAATTCACTAAATATAATTAGGGTTTATAAACGAATTGTGCTCACATGTTTATGCAATTTTCAATCAACAAGGCCTCACCCTTTGCTCAGGTTAGGTACAGTAAGATATACTGGGTAGTCTAAAGATTTTTAGTATAGCAAGTGTCCAAATACCGGGTTCATTGGTGGGTTTTAATTATAAAAATTTCGATAGAATCTCAGACCATAAAAATCGACACGGGAAGTCATTCAGTTATTTCTTTATTCAAGCAAAGTAGGCATAATAATTCGCATCCACCTACCGTAGGGGTAAAATTAATCAAACTTTGCCGTAGTGGTTGCAAAAAAGCATTTGTAAGTTGACTGAATAATGAAATCCCTACATTGCAATGGAGAGCAGTACCCACAATGTAAATATAGGGAGAAGTAATTCATACGCAAACGATGGCAAAACATCTAAATCAAATAATGAAGTAAATTTCATTTACCAGTGAGCCATTGATAGCGTTGCCAAGGATTGAATCTCTCACTTGATGATAGAGACATATCGAAGTTTTCAGTTATGATTCCATACAAAAAAAAAAAAAAGCATTTTTTTTTTTTAAGGAAAAATCCCATTAAACATAAGTAAGATCCTACAAGAGTTTGGTTTCATCCACTAACTTGAAGAAAAACTCCCTTGAAAATGTGAATGTTGCCCATAAATTTTTTGAGAAATTCCACAAACCTCACCCTGCTGCTGCACACATGTAAAGTATAGTCAAAAGAAAACATTCGTAAATTCCAGGGAATATACAGCTTCTTTTTTTTGTTTAGACAATTTTCTCTATTTTATTTTTATGATTAACATAAATAATTTTTGCCCTTTTATTCACTTACATTTATTATTTTATTTAACCTTTCTTAGCCAATATTACTGCACTACTGTGTCCCACACACACACGTTAATATGCCACAATTTTTAACACCAACAATCCAATAACAAAATGAAAGGTTCATGTCTAAACTGTTAGGAATTCTTTTCGCTAACAATTTATATTTAATAAAAAAAAGAAAAAACGAGTCTGGAGAGCCTTCATTCAAATATTTGTACGGAACTTGTACGTATACACAACAGCCACATCATATTCTTCCTTCTGGGTCCTGTGCACTCTCTCTCTCTCTCTCTCTCTCTCTCTCTCTCTCTCTCTCTCTCTCTCTCTCTCTCTCTCTCTCTCTCTCTCTTATTATTAGTATTTATACCACAGTATTATTATTATTATTATTATTATTATTATTATTATTATTATTATTATTATTATTATTATTATTATCAAACAAATCTTTTTAGTTTAAGCTCAAAATTTAATGCTACAAGCAAGGACCTTTCATTAGAATCAAAGAAGCCAATAAAAGGACCAGTCCCGAAAATCTAAGCAAATCATAAGATATCTTAGTTATTATTATTATTATTATTATTAATATTATTATTATTATTATTATTATTATTATTATTATTATTATTTCTCAATTGGCTATTTTTTCTGTTGGAGCCCCGGTGCTTATAGCATCCTGCTTTTCCAACTAGGGTTGTAGCTTAGCAAGTAATAATTATTATTATTATTACTAGCTAAGCTACAACCCTAGTTCGAAAACAAGGATGCTATAAGCCCAAGGGCTCCAAGAGGAATAGATAAGTATATATCCGCAGCTAGAAGCAGGACGTACCTGCCAAGGATTGAAAAGCTCTCAAAGATGAAGCTGGTCGTAATCTGATCTCAGGTAAAGACTGAAATTAGTCGAAAATTGACGATAAAGAAGACTGAAGAAGCCTCAGTCATGTGACTAATTGGTAACTCTCTACTTGCGTCCATTCTGCCTATGTCCTTCTCTGTTTCTATTGAAATCCCTTTCAGTTGTGACAACTGTAATTACTGTAATATTCAGTAGTACTCTCGTCACTAAATCTATTCCTTCTGCAGTTTTGTCTCCAGGTAAGGTGCTCTCATTCTCATTACGCCGTTGTCTTGTTTCAAAGGTCAAACTGGGAGCTGCTAATCGTCCCTCGGGTATAAACCCAGCCTTGATAAACAATAACTCTAAAAACAATACCTCCACAAACATGACTTCGACTCCACTGACTGAGGCCACTTTTCTTTTGCCTTCTCATCTCATATCAGGAATTTCGCAACGTCATCAGCTACGTCGAACTCCAATGAGCCATCAGCAGAGGAGGTAACAAATTTTAGCTATTTTGCACGACTATTTTGCAATTTAGCACCCTTGCAGAGCTTATCTGCTAAACTTACCCACAATCTGCTCAAACTCGGTTATGATAAACTCTAAATCTTCCAATTCACCGCATATTCAAGTTTCCCTTACAGTACAAATATCCCAATGATTTATGATTTGTTTTCAGTTGTATTTGATGTCCTAGCAAAAAGTGATATTATCTCTCCAGTACAAATAAAGGCTGTTGCATTCTGATTAAAAACTTTATAATTCTTTCCATTCCCTTTTAGTGGTCATAACGCAAATCAAATTAACTGCTGTCTATTTTTTCATCCACTTGATGTTATGGTACCTAAGACCAGGTTCCCAACTTTATCCAGGCAGGGTCTAACGCTCTCGGGTCCCAAACACACTATTTGACTGAAATTTTGGCTCAACTCTTCCCACACTTGCATGATGTTTACTATGTTCTCTAGATGTTTTTCCATTATCAATATGACGTTGATATATACTAAGACATAATTACCAATTCATGAAGCTAAAACATTAATGAAGACTTAAAAAATGACTAGACGTACTCTTCAACCCAGAAGAATTGTATTTGGATGAAATAAGTAATGTTCAAACCCTCGAATTTGATGGTAACCTGACTTTAAATTCATTGTGATAAAGAATTTACTTTATCTCTCCTTTTATAGGTTCCTTGATAGAGGAAAAGGAAAAGGGTGGGCAATATCCTCTGGGATAACATTTAACTTTCAGTAATAAACACATAACCTTGTTAAGCTATTCTTCTTCCCAACCACGTTAACTATGAAGACCCAGGAGAATTCACTTTCTTTGATAATTGCCTAACTACTTTATTATCAATTTCCCCTCCATCTCATCCTGATAATGTACAGTTGGACACAAATTCCTGGTACCACAGCAAGAGTGTATCAAGGTGTACTTCCTCAGAGCAAGGTATGCCAGGAACTCGTGTATTAACTGTACTGGTGCATTATATAGGTATACATTTAATAAAGGAATGGTTTTTGGATGCATTTCAAAAGTGAATTTCATTAATCCCCTGATCACCTTCAATTGCAGTTGTATCATCAATATGCTTCACTTTCTTGCTATTTTTTATCCCAGTATTATAGTGGGCATTGGATAAGTATTTGTTCATACATAGAAGTAGAAGAAGAAACTTCTCAGAAGTGGATTTTTAACGATTATACGATCCCTTTGATTATTAGAAATCTTAACTGCCAACTCTAGAAGAATTTATAGGCTTCACGGTATATTCTATACGCATATTCTTAATAGTATACGGAAAGAAAATATATGAATTTTTTTTTTTTTTTTTTTGTAACTAAAACACTACAATACTCTGATTCTTCCAGTTGCTTCTATGCTGCATTCTTATATCCCACTAACTTTTGAATTACTTCTCGTTTCTGCCGAGTCTTCGTAGTATTTCCAGCAAGGTTTAAACTCGAGCATGTGCTATTTGACCATTACCTTAAATGCTGTTGCTTTTTACCTTAGATTACCCTAAAACTTCTTCCAATTTCCCTAAATTTTAAGCTCATAAAACTGAAATTACCTCAGATTTACCTTGAAACCATGAAAATTACCTAAACCTAAGGTAATTACCTTAAACGGGTCTGATTTTACCTTGAAACCATGAAAATTACCTCAACCTAAGGTAATTACCTTTAACTGACCTGATTTCTACCTTGAAACCGTGAAAATTACCTCAAACGAAGGTAATTACCTCAAACGGACCTGATCTCCAGGAGATTCATTGAGTCGCCTAACTTTGAGGATGAAAGGTGAAGTCAGACCGAGGCTGAATAAGGTTTGCAGATTTCCAGTAAGGTACCGGCGATATCACTGAGCACTCGTCGACGAATCAAAGTCGTTGTACCAAGAAATGAATCTCTTTGGTCTTTATCTTCCGTTAAACCTCAAGAGGAGTATCTAATGCAAACGCTAAAGCTTCTTGTTATGTAGGTAAATCGGCCAAGGAAGAACAAGTAAAAATTTTTAATGCTTTCGAAATATTACGTTATTCGTTATAATAATAATAATAATAATAATAATAATAATAATAATAATAATAATAATAATAATAATAATTAGATTTTATTTAAGAAATCATTTCACAAGTTATATATATCGGAATGATCAGTTAGCTTTAGATATCCAAACTTATTAAAACACGCCTACATTTAAACATCAACAGTAACAAAACACGCAGTATTTATCTATATAATAGGAAGCTTTAGCCTTTGTAGACAATAATCCGTTTGATGTTAAGGGAATCGAAAAGATCAGACAGCTTTCGAACTAAAACGTATTAACACATTCGTACTTGTAATTATCAACAATAACAAAGAACGCAATATGATAATAATAATAATAATAATAATAATAATAATTATTATTATTATTATTATTATTATTATTATTATGATTATTATCATTATTATTATGATTATTATTATTATTTTTATTATTATTATAATTATTATTATTATTGTTGTTGTTGTTGTTGTTGTTGTTGTTATTATTACCCGTTGAATTTGAAATAAGATTTCATTGAACATTAAGAAAATTTCCCATTTCCGAACAAAACTATTCAGTATATGGTTAAATTTTATCGCTCTGAGGATACACATGTTACTTATCCTTGTCCATGAAAGAACTGTAAAGCAGAAAGCATCAAAAAGTGCGTAAGTAACAATGTCAGTCTTTCAATGTAAAAGGGTATAAGCACAATAGCCATTATTTTCTAATAATAATAATAATAATAATAATAATAATAATAATAATTTAGTACCACTTAGCTGTTATGGTGGTGTGTTGGTATTGACTTCAAGTACAAAACCCAAAATTTCGTCAGCAATATGAGCAGCAGAGGGGACAATAACTTTTCTCTTTTGTGATTGAATAGATAAGTCACTGTCATATTTGTCCCTAGATCTACAGTGCATTTCTTATCATTCCTCTTACGATTTGGGTAATTCTAAATTGTAAGGAATTCAAAATTGAGAAAATTTTGTGGCTTGATATTTGGAATTGATAAGAATTCAATGGTAAATTCTTGACAAAACTATTATATATATATATATATATATATATATATATATATATATATATATATATATATATATATATATATATATATATATATATATATATGGTTATCAAATTTGGTTACATACAATGAGGAAATTGTAATAATGTAATACTATAATATTAATATTTCTTAACTTTTGAATACTTAATTTTCCAATCCCATATTGGAATATGACACTTGTTTCAGAATTCATATCAGTTTCTATTCTTTTATAACTGTGGTTGGTGCAATTTAATTTAGCTGTATAACCTGACTGGTTCCAATATTGTTCGTGGATTTCAATATATTCCATTATACAATGGACATGTGATAAGGTGACTTTTGCAAATAATAATTGTTAACATGAAATGCATTATTGATTTTTTTGTGCATTCTTTTGTGTGTGTGTGTGTGTGTGTGTGTGTGTGTGTGTGTATGTGTAAATTTTAAAATGCAGAAATTGAAGTAACATTTACATCCAAATCCGTTTCTTAAAAAGCCGATGATATTTGGTGTTGTGTTGTGAGCTCAAAGCCGAATTAATCTATCAGCTTTATATTACTAAATAGAAAGATTTTTTTTTTTATATACATATCACCTTCAACGGAAAGAGAAAAATATTTTTGCATATAATTCTTGTTGGTGTTGTTGCTGTCATAGACTAGATGTTTTTTGAGAAACAACTTAAAATACAGTCTACCTAGTTGGATGAGCCACCGTTACAAACTGTTGTTACATACGGTTTAAAACGGCGTCTCTCTCTCTCTCTCTCTCTCTCTCTCTCTCTCTCTCTCTCTCTCTCTCTCTCTCTCTCTCTCCAGTTGCATTTTAGTAAACTTGTAAACATTCATAACCACTTCGTTGATTGTTGGAGTTTAGCATTAACACCTAAGGCAGAGCTGCGCAGCAGGATGAGGAATGTGATGTTGCATTGTCCAAACGAAATAGTCTTATTCAATACGTCATAGATGCTATATGTTATTATTTGATGGAAATTTCTCAGTATGAACGCATTCCAACGGACTGACTTACTGAGCATTAAACGTCTTTATATATATATATATATATATATATATATATATATATATATATATATATATATATATATATATATATATATATATATATATATATATGTGTGTGTGTGTGTGTGTGTGTGTGTGTGTGTGTGAATGAAGCAATTATCAAGTATTTTTCTCGTTGTGACGGTTGGGTTTATTGCCGATTCAGTGTCCAAAGGAAAAATGGGGAAAGGAAAGTTTATTTGTTGTCTTCTACATAATTTTCCACAGTGTATATATATATATATATATATATATATATATATATATATATATATATATATATATATATATATATATATATATATATATATATATATATATAAGGATGGATTAACCGGAGATAAACTTAGATATGGGACAGAGATAGAACGTTTGCCAGAGACATGGACCCCAGATTAGATTAACAGGTATTAAACCCAAAAATATCAGATACCAACTGCAGAAGAATATAGGGGACGAAATAAAATTTAGTGTAGTACTGATAAAAAATCTTTTACTGTCACGAAATTTCGTAAAACTTTATGTAAAAGAATATATATTAATTCAATTTATCATAAATATTTAGCTGTTTTCTATACATGATTTTGTTTTTATTAAAGATATTTTAAAAACCTAATGAACTATCTCATTTATTTTGATAGAATTTGGAAAGCAAAGTTCAGTTGAAAATTAAACGCCGTGATTGATTGATCCACAGAAAGAACGGTGTGGTGGTTTGAGCCTCTAAGGAGATGAGACTAATTCAATCAATGAAAAGATGAATGAATAAAGCGGAAATAAAAGTAAAAAACAGATAATTGGATACTAAAAAAAAAAAAGGAAGAAGACTTATCGAGCATAGAAATATAGGCCTACATAACATGGAAGAAAGACATTAAAGAACAAATGTTCGACGATAGGCCGATTTTTGCATCACTGCTATATTCCCCAGCATTGATCAAATACATTGAAGCCAAACGTCATCAATAGATACAAAGAAGTAAATAAATAAAAAGTGTAATTTTTGTGGAAATAGGCTTTAGATGATTCAAACCATTATTTAAAATTCTATTTCATCAGGAATGTGTTGGCCAGTGAGGTAATGAAATGGCCAAACGAGCCCTTGACATGATGCATATCGTGGTCTCATCCACATCTGGCACCTGAGTAAGTTAACTAGATTATTATTATTATTATTATTATTATTATTATTATTATTATTACAACCCTAGTTGGAAAAGCATGATGATATAAGCCCAATGGCTCCAACAGGGAAAAGTAGCCCAGTGAGGAAAGGAAATAAGTCTTTAAAGCAATGCAGCTGAGGACTAGAGGGACTCTACAAAGACCGTTTTATGATGTTAAATTGAACCGGTCGAGGTGCAATGATGACATTACCCTTTACGAGAGTGAGCGGATTATAAACTCCTTTAAATGGCATGAAATTACTGAAACAAATATGCTATAACAGAGCTGCTTATGAAGTACAATATGTAGTTCATATGATGTGTAATTGTGTATCATATATTCGGTATAGAAAAATTAAAAAATCTAATTTTAGAAAAAAAGGCAAATTTAAAATGTTACGTAATCATCAGTCATGACTGTACCTCATTCTAGGGCTCTAGGCTAATCAAACGCCACTAATTATAAGTTAGTTTAGGTCTAGCACATCACAAATTACACAATAATTCACTAAAAATGATTAGGGTTTATAAACGAACTGTCCTCCCATGTTTATGCAATTTTCAATTAACAAGGCCTCGCCCTTTGCTCAGGTTAGGTACAGTAAGGTATACTATGTAGTCTAAAGATGTTTAGTATAGCAAGTGTCCAAATACCGGGTTCATTGGTGGGTTTTAGTTATGAAAAATTCGATAGAGTCTCAGACCATAAAAATCGACACGGGAAGTCATTTAGTGATTTCTTTATTCAAGCAAAGTAGGCCTAATAATTCCCATCCATATCGTAGGGGTTCAATGAATCACGAACTTTGCCGTAGTGGTTGCAAAAAAACATTTGTAAGTTGACTGAATAATGAAATGTCTACATTGCATTGGATAGCAGTGCTCACAATATAAATATAGGGAGAAGTAATTCATACACAAACGATGATAAACCATCTAAATCAAATAATGAAGTAAATTTTATTTACCAGTCAGCCATTGATAGCGTTGCCAAGGATTGAATCTCTCAACTGATGATAGAGACATATCGAAGTTTTCAGTTATGATTCCATACAAAAAAGCTATAATGATGATTATTATGAAAGGCAACTAAATTCTTAATTATCAAATTTTATAAAAAAAAAAAAATTATGAATTTATCAACAAATCTGTAAACTTTACATAAAATGTTTGAGTCTTCTTAAATGGAAAATATTTTCCGGTAAGTACTGGCAGTGATGTCTGTATCGTCCTGGATAACCCAAAGTAAAGAGACTCGGGTTTTCCGAGAGTCCTGGGTCGGGTCAAGCCCTAAGAAATCGACTCCGTTGAGGATCCTTCCTCTTAGGTGTCTTCCGATTCAGGACTACCTCTCGGTTTGGGGTTCCGAGACAGGCAGGATAGAAAGAGTATCCTGTCACTGACGTCCCCCGGTTATCCAGCAAAACAGCAACAGGCTTTCTTTGGTCTGGTGTTGAATTCTCCTCTCTCTCTCTCTCTCTCTCTCTCTCTCTCTCTCTCTCTCTCTCTCTCTCTCTCATTAGTAACCCTTTCTTATCCTTCTCCTTCTTCTCTTCCTCTACTAATAAAGAGCACAAGGTCGGGGGGGGGGGGGGAATTCCCGTCTACAGTATGCAGCCAGACTGTTGCTATTTATTTATTATTGCATTGGACAGCGTTGAACATAACTTGTCACTTAGTAATAAATCTTATATTTCACTTTGTAAACATGTGTATGAATGCACAAAGTTGCTCAACTGTTATGAAAAATTTTATTATTGAAAAAATATTAGATAGTTAAAACAATTTTGCTACAATAATATTTCAGAAAAAAAGTAATACATTAATGAAACACGAATCCCTCTGAACACCTTGATTCCGTGAGACTATTCCTGGAACTGTGTCTGTAGATAGTCGGAGTGGGAAAGAGGGCTTCAAGAGGGAAAATAATCTAAGCTTAGTCCTGTTGTCTAATAATAATAACCATCTTTGCATATGAGTTATCAATTCAAAGTTATTACTTGATTTTGCTTATGTCGTTTTGTGTATGAAGCAAAAGGTAGTTAGGGTCGTGGTTCGAGACTTGCAATAAATTATTTCAAGCCAAAGCTTAGATAACAGTCAACGCTGCCTATATAGGTCTAATCTCTTGAGTATATTAAGGGAGAAGTAATAATGATAAATGAATAAGTGAATAAGCGAAGTGGTGTGTTATCTTCGGTACCAGAAATACAATTAAATCTACCTATATTATCCAACTTTAATTTACGAAGGGAAAGCTATAATCGGGTCAGACATATTCCCCCACACCTATAATGGGCAGATTCTACAATAGCAACGTATCTCGAATAACAACAACAACAACAGTAATAATAATAATAATAATAATAATAATAATAATAATAATATTAATAATAATAATATGGCTCTGTCGTCTTGTCTTTAACACATACTAGGGTATGGCTATATGTCTGGTAGCAATAATAAATATTTGCATCAAGTCTTGTCATTTATGAAAGGTGTCTATCTGGGCATAAAGTTACGATTTGTGAAATTTCTCCACAGTCTCTTCTTCATTTTAATTCTAGGCCTATAGGCTTCATAAGAATTAAAAAATCAGAAGTGTCAACTTCAAGTCCCACATAACAATAAGGCAAGGGGGGGCAAACAGCATTTAAACCTTCACAAGTTGGGTCTAACTAAATCCTCAGTAAATCTCATAAGACGAAAATGTCTAAAGATATTAAAGAACCAGGTAATAAATAATTTCATTTTTCAAATGACGCCATTATTTTCTATGTATAATATACTTAGGCAAACTATATATATATATATATATATATATATATATATATATATATATATATATATATATATATAGGTAGTAGGTTGGCCAGGGCACCAGCCACCCGTTGAGATACTACCGCTACAGAGTTATGGAGTCCTTTGACTGGCCAGACAGTACTATATTGGCTCCTTCTCTCTGGTTACGGTTTACTTTCCCTTTGCCCACACAGACACCGAATAGTCTGGCCTATTCTTTACAGATTCTCCCCTGACTTCATACACCTGACAACACTGAGATTACCAAATAATTCTTCTTCAGCCAAGGGGTTAAATACTGCAAAAAGTGGCTACTTTCCTCTTGGTAGGGGTAGAAGAGACTCTTTAGCTATGGTAAGCAGCTCTTCTAGGAAAATGACACTCCAAAATCAAACCATTGTTCTCTAGTCTTGGGTAGTGCCATAGCCTCTGTACCATGGTCTTCCACTGTCTTGGGTTAGAGTTCTCTTGCTTGAGGGTACACTCGGGCATACTGCTCTATCTAGTTTTTCTTCCTCTTGTTTTTATAGCTTATATAGGAAATATTTATTTCAATGTTGTTACTATTCTTACTTTTCATGTTTCCTTTCCTCACTGGGCTATTTTCCCTGTTGGGGCCCCTGGGCTTATAGCATCCTGCTTTTCCAACTAGGGCTGTAGCTTAGCATTTAATAATAATAATAATAATAATAATAATAATAATATATATTTATATATATACACACACACATATATATATATATATATATATATATATATATATATATATATATATATATATATATATATATTTTATCTATACAAGTGCATATATATATATATATATATATATATATATATATATATATATATATATATATATATATATATATATATAAGTGCACATATATATATATAATAATATATATATATATATATATATATATATATATATATATATATATATATATATATATATATATATATACACACATTTATATAAGTGCATACACACATAATATATATATATATATATATATATATATATATATATATATATATATATATATATATATATATATATATATATATATATATATATATATATATATATATATATATATATATATATATATATATATATATATATATATATTACTATCCAAGCTACAACCCTAGCTGGAAAAGCAAGATGCTATAAGCCCAGGGGCTCCAACAGGGAAAAATATCCCAGTGAGGAAAGGAAATAAGGAAATAAATAAATGAAGAGAACAAATTAACAATAAATAATTCTAAAAAAAGTAACAACATCAAAACAGACATGTCATATATAAACTATTAACATCAAAAACAAATATGTCATAAATAAACTATAAAAAGACTCATGTCCGCCTGGTCAACAAAAAAGCATTTGATCCAACTTTGAACTTTTGAAGTTCTACTGATTCGACTACCCGATTAGGAAGATCATTCCACAACTTGGTAACAGCTGGAATAAAACTTCTAGAGTACTGCGTAGTATTGAGCCTCATGATGGAGAAGGCCTGGCTATTAGAATTAACTGCCTGCCTAGTATTACGA
The DNA here is from genome assembly GCF_036898095.1 of Palaemon carinicauda. Lineage (NCBI taxonomy): Eukaryota > Metazoa > Arthropoda > Malacostraca > Decapoda > Palaemonidae > Palaemon > Palaemon carinicauda. The sequence goes on along the minus strand of NC_090731.1, from coordinate 23,624,976 downwards.
ACAGGATATAATTGTCCAGGGAGATCTGAATGTAAAGGATGGTCAGAGTTATGAAAAATCTTATGCAACATGCATAATGAACTAATTGAACGACGGTGCCAGAGATTAATATCTAGATTAAGAATAAGAAATTTAATAGACCGTAAGTTTCTGCCCAACAAATTAAAATGAGAATCAGCAGCTGAAGACCAGACAGGAGAACAATACTCAAAACAAGGTAGAATGAAAGAATCAAAACACTTCTTCAGAATAGATTGATCACCGAAAATCTTGAAAGACTTTCTCAATAAGCCTATTTTTGTGCAATTGAAGAAGACACAGACCTTATATGTTTCTCAAAAGCAAATTTGCTGTCGAGAATCACACCTAATATTTTGAAAAGTCATACAAATTTAAAGAAACATCATCAATACTAAGATCCGGATGTTGAGGAGCCACCGTCCTTGACCTACTTACAATCATACTTTGAGTTTTGTTAGGATTCAACTTCATACCACATAATTTGCACCATGCACTAATTCTAGCTAAATCTCTATTAATATAAGGGATTCACCAACCCCAGATCTACATTCAGGGGATAGAATTGATGCAGAGAGAGTAGCGTCATCTGCATATGCAACAAGCTTGTTTTCTAGGCCAAACCACATGTCATGTGTATATAGTATGAAAAGTAATGGGCCAAGAACACTACCCTGTGGAACACCGGATATCACATTCCTATAATCACTATGGTGCCAATCAACAACAATTCTTTGAGATCTATTACTTAAAAAATTAATGATAATGCTAAGAAACGACCCACCCACTCCCAACTGTTTCAGTTTGAAAACAAGGGCCTCATGATTTACACGGTCAAAGGCAACACTAAAATCAAGGCCAATCATACGAACTTCCTGACCACAATCAAGGGATTTCTGTAGAGCATTAGAGATTGTAAGAAGGGCATCACATGCTCCAAGGCCTTTACGAAAACCAAATTGCAAACTAGGGAGTAGATGATTACCTTCAGCAAACCTATTAAGACATTTTGCCAGAAGACGTTCAAAAACTTTAGATAATATGGGAGTTATGGAAATTGGGCGGTAATCAGTGGGACTTGAGCTACCACAAACACATTTACATACAGGAGTAACAATACCAATTCTCCAACAAGTGCTAAAAGCTCCTCTTCTTGCTAACTTGCGCAAAATAACAGATAACTTTGGAGCTAAGAAATCTGCTGTCTTTATAAAAAACAAAGGAAAAATACCATTTGGGTCTACACCTCCATAAGCATCAAGGTCCATCAACAGAGCTTTAATCTCACGAGATCGAAAAGCTAAACTAGTTAGTTTAGCCTCAGGAAAACACGAATGAGGAAGTTCAATTTTTCATTACTCTGTTTACTGTCAAAAAACATCAGCCAAAAGGTTTGCCTTTTCCTTTGGACAGTGAGAGACTGAGCCATTTGGTTTAAGTAAAGGAGGAACTGTTGCATCTACACTAAAGAGTGCAGATTCAAGGGTAGACCACCATTTATGTTCCTGAGTTGTACCAAAAAGGGTTTCTTTTATGGTTAAATTGTACTCCTTTTCAGTTGAGGCATAAACTCTCTGAGCAAAAGCTCGAAGCTGAGTATAGTTGTTCCAGGTCAAATCTGATCTGTTACCCTTCCAAAGATGATAGGCCTCCTGCTTCTCCAAATAAGCACGTCTACAATCATCATTGAACCATGGTTTGTCCTTCACTCGGTACCTTAGCACACGAGAAGGGATACGCCTATCAATTATGTTGACTAGATTCTCATTCAAAGGGACACCATGATCTACACTATTATATAATTGTGAGCAATTCAAGCACAAAAGATCATGCAAAATCCCATTCCAGTCTGCTTGGGATTTCATATAAATTTTACAAGAATATGATATATCAGGGACAGGCTGCTCAGTCTTCACTAATAATGAAATCAAGGCATGATCAGATGTCTTGACTGGAGAACCAACTTTACTAGTTATAACGCCAGGGGAGTCAGTGTATACGAGGTCCAAGCAATTACCAGACCTGTGATTAGCTTCATTTATGATTTGCTCACAGCCTGATTCAGAGGCAAAGTCTAAAGTTCTTAAGCCATGGCAATCGGTAGGAGAGATAGAACTTAACCAAACCCTATGGTGAGCATTAAAATCACCAACAAAGACAAAAGAAGCCTTTCTATCATCATATTGTATCTTACCCATAATGGTAAGAAGACAATCGAAGATAGAATCATCCCTGTCTGGATTCCGGCAGATCGAACACAAATAAAAGTTGTTATGCCTGCCACAAACTTTTATTACCTGAACCTCATGACATGCACATTGATAGCAGGACTTATGAGAAGCAGGGTACTCGGTCCTAACATACACCGCCATTCCCCTGGTCCTAGGGATGGCATCACGTTTCAACATTATTGGCTTCTTAAAACCAGTTATAAGGAGCTCAGATGAGTGCCTCATATTAGAAACCAAAGATTCTGAGCACAAAAGAATATCATACTGTCTGGACACAATTGTAAGGTCTTGGATATTTGCATGAAGACCACGATATTGCAATACAGAAGACGACATTGACGAAATCTAGGACGCACTGGTCCCGGATTTCGCTCAATGTCTCCAGACAGCATAAGAATTAATGGTTATAAAAAAGAGACATCATACTTAAAAACTAGAATAACAAGAATTATAACAAAAATAATATGTACAGAATTATAAATAAAGTGATTGATGATACCCATAGACTATAGTAAAAAGTCGAAAGAACTGGTCAACATGGAGGAGCCGATACACTATGCAAGGCTAAATACCCTCCAGGATAGCCACTTCAACTGAAGGGAGGACAGTAAGAATGGTTTTGAGAAGAAAAGGTCAGAAAAAGGAAAAGACAACCTCTTGATAAACCACCAGGCATCCATGGCCCTTCTATTAAGCCTGCCCAACACACCATTTCAAAAAAACAAGAGGAAGAAAAAAAATAATAATAAGATAGAATAGTGTACCCGAGTGTACCTTCAAGCAAGAGAACTCTCACCCAAGACAGTGGAAGACCATGGTACAGAGGTTATGGCACTACCCAAGACTAGAGCACAATGGTTTAATTTTGGATATTCCTTCCCTTAGAAGAGCTGCTTACCATAGCTAAAGAGTCTCTTCTACCCTTACCAAGAGGAAAGTACACTGAACAAATTGCAGAAGAGTAATTAACCCCTTGGGTGAAGAAGTCTTAAGTATCTCATTGTTGTCAGGTGTATGAGGAAAGAAGAGAATATGTAAAGAATAGGCCAGACTATTCTGTGTAAGTGTAAGCAAAGAAAAAATAAGCCGTGACCAGAGAGAGGGATACAATGCATTACTGCCTGGCCAGTCAAAGGATCTAATACTTCTATAGTGGTAGTATCTCAATGGGCGGCTGGTGCCCTGCCCAACCAACTGCCTATATATATATATATATATATATATATATATATATATATATATATATATATATATATATATATATATATATATATATATATATATATATATATATATATATATATATAATATATATATATATATATATATATATATATATATATATATATATATATATATATATATATATATATATATGTGTGTGTGTGTGTGTGTGTGTGTGTGTGTGTGTGTGTGTGTGTGTGTGTGTGTGAATGAAGCGATTATCAAGTATTTTCTCGTTGGGACGGTTGGGTTTATTGCCGATTCAGTGTCCAAAGGAAGAATGGGGAAAGGAAAGTTTATTGGTAGTTTTCTACAGAATTTGTCATAGTATATATCTATATCTAATATTTATATATATCTATCTATATCTATATCTATATCTAAAAGGATGCCTTTCGATTAAAGGGATTAACCGGAGATGAAGTATGGGACAGAGATAGAACATTTGCCATGGACTCTAGATTACATAAATAGGTATTAAACCCAAAAATATCAGATGCAGACATACAAGAGGTTTTGAAGGATGATAAACTTCTTGGGGTATTAAAGCCAACACTTGTTGTTGGCACGGGCCTTTCCCTTGGTTGGCCCGTAGAGGATGATAAAAGTTTTAGTGTAGTACTGATAAAAAATCTTTTACTGTCACGAAATTCCGTGAAATTTTATGTAAAAAAATATATAATAATTCAATTTATTGTAAATATTTAGGTGTTTTCAATAAATGACTTTGTTTTTATCAAAGATATTTTAAAAACCTAATGAACTATCTCATTTATTTTGATAGAATTTGGAAAGTAAAGTTCAGTTGAAAATTAAACGCCGTGATTGATTGATCCACAGAAAGAACGGTGTGGTGGTTTGAGCCTCTAAGGAGATGAGACTAATTCAGTCAATGAAAAGATGAATGAATAAAGCGGAAATAAAAGTAAAAAACAGATAATTGGATACTAAAAAAAAAAAGGAAGAAGACTTATCGAGCATAGAAATATAGGCCTACATAAGATGGAAGAAAGACATTAAAGAACAAATGTTCGACGATAGGCCGATTTGTGCATCACTGCTATATTCCCCAGCATTGATCAAATGCATTGAATAAAAAAGTCATAAATAGACACATAGAAGTAGATATAAAAAGTGTAGTTTTTGTGGAAATAAGCTTTAGATGATTCATGCCATTTTTTTTTTAAATTCTATTTTATCAGCAATGTGTTGGCCAGTGAGGTAATGAAATGACCAAACGAGCCCTTGACATGATGCATATCGTGGTCTCATCCACATCTGGCACCTGAGTAAGTTAAACTAGATTATTATTATTATTATTATTATTATTATTATTATTATTATTACAAACCTAGTTGAAAAAGCAAGATGGTATAAGCCCAATGGCTCCAACAGGGAAAAGTAGGGAATAAGTCTTTAAAGCAATGCAGCTGAGGACTAGAGGGACTCTACAAAGACCGTTTTATGATGTTAAATTGAACCGGTCGAGGTGCACAGATGACATTACCCTTTACGAGAGTGAGCGGATTATAAACTCCTCTAAATGGCATGGAATTACTGAAACAAATATGCGATGACAGAGCTGCTTATAAAGTACAATATGTAGTTCATATGATGTGTAATTGTGTATCATATATTCGGTATAGAAAAATGAAAAATCTAATTTTAGAAAAAAAAAGGCTCATTTCAATATCACAGAAATTAACATTCTTTAGGCAACTTTAAAATCTTAGGTAATCATCAGTCATGACTGTATCTGGTTCTAGGGCTCTAGGCTAATCAAACGCCACTAATTACAAGTTAGTTTAGGTCTAGCACATCACAAATGGCACAATAATTCACTAAAAATGATTAGGGTTTATAAACGAATTGTGCTCCCATGTTTATGCAATTTTCAATCAACAAGGCCTCGCCCTTCGCTCAGGTTAGGTACAGTAAGTTATACTAGGTAGTCTAAAGATGTTTAGTATAGCAAGTGTCCAAATACCGGGTTCATTGGTGGGTTTTAATTATGGAAAATTCGATAGAGTCTCGGATCATAAAAATTGACACGGGAAGTCATTTAGTGATTTCTTTATTCAAGCAAAGTAGGCCTAATTTATTCCCATTCACCTACCGTAGGGGAACAATACTTACACTTGCAAAACATTTGTAAGTTGACTGAATAATGAAATCCCTATATTGCATTGGAGAGCAGTACTCTCAATGTAAATATAGGAAGAAGTATTTCATACGCAAACGATGATAAACCATCTAAATAAAATAATGAAATAAATTTCATTTACCAGTGAGCCATTGATAGCGTTGCCAAGGATTGAATCTCTCAGCTGATGATAGAGACATATCGAAGTTTTCAGTTATGATTCCATACAAAAAAGTAATATTTCTTTTTAAATTAAGGACAAATCCCATTAAACCTAAGTAAGATCCTACAGGAGTTTGGTTTCATCCACAAACTTAAAGAAAAACTGCCTTAAAAATGCAAATGTTGCCCATAAATTTGTGAGAAATTCTACAAACCTCACCCTGCTGCTGCACACATGTAAAGTATAGTCAAAAGAAAACATTCGTAAATTCCAGGGAATATTCAGCTTCTTTTTTTTTTTTTTTTTTTTTTTTTTTTTTTAGACATTTTTATCTATTTTATTTTTATGATTAATATAAATAATTTTTGCCCTTTTATTTACTTACATTTACCATTTTATTTAACCTTTCTTAGCCAATATTACTGCACTACCGTGTCCCACACACGCGTTAATATGCCACAATCCTTAACACCAACAATCCAATAACAAAATAAAAGGTTTATGTCTAAACTGTTAGGAATTCTTTTCGCTAACAATTTATATTAAATAAATTAAAAAAAAAAAACGAGTCTGGAGAGCCTTCATTCAAATATTTGTACGGAACTTGTACGTATACACTACAGCCACATTATATTCTTCCATCTGGGTCCTGTGCACTCTCTCTCTCTCTCTCTCTCTCTCTCTCTCTCTCTCTCTCTCTCTCTCTCTCTCTCTCTCTCTCTCTCTCTCTCTCTCTCTCTCTCTCATTATTAGTATTTATACCTCACTATTATTATTATTAGTAGTAGCAGTAGTAGTAGTAGTAGTAGTAGTAGTAGTAGTAGTAGTAGCAGTAGTATTAAACAAATCTTTTTAGTTTAAGCTCAAAATTTAATGCTACAAGCAAGGACCTTTCATTTAGAATTAAAGAAGCCAATAAAAGGACCAGTCCCGAAAATCTAAGCAAATCATAAGATATCAAAGTTATTATTATTTACTTCTCTTATTTCTTTTTTTCTTTTCCTCAATGGGCTATTTTTCTTATTGGAGCCCCGGTGCTTATATAATCCAGCTTTTCCAACTAGGGTTGTAGCTTAGCAAGTAATAATAATAATAATAATTATTATTATTATTATTATTATTATTATTATTATTATTATTATTATTATTATTATTATTATTACTAGCTAAGCTACATCCCTAGTTCGAAAACCAGGATGCTATAAGCCCAAGGGCTCCAAGAGGAATATATAAGTATATATCCGCAGCTAGAAGCAGGACGTACCTGCCAAGGATTGAAAAGCTCTCTAAGATGAAGTTGGTCGTAATCTGATCTCAGATAAAGACTGAAATTAGTCAAAAATTGACGATAAAGAAGACTGAATAAGCCTCGGGCATGTGACCAATTGGTAACTCTCTACTTGCGTCCATTCTGCCTATGCCCTTCTCTGTTTCTATTGAAATCCCTTTCAGTTGTGACAACTGTAATTACTGTAATATTCAGTAGTACTCTTGTCACTAAATCTATTCCTTCTGCAGTTTTGTCTCCAGGTGAGGTGCTCTCATTCTCATTACGCCGTTGTCTTGTTTCAAAGGTTTGGAAATCCAACTGGGAGCTGCTAATCGTCCCTCGGGTATAAACCCAGCCTTGATAAACAATAACTCTAAAAATAATACCTCCACAAACATGACTTAGACTCCACTGACAGAGGCCACTTAACTTTCGCCTTCTCATCTCATAACAGGAATTTCGCAACATCATCAGCTAGGTCGAACTCCAATGAGCCATCAGCAGAGGAGGTAACAAATTTTAGCTATTTTGGACGACTATTTTGCAATTCAACACTCTTGAAGAGCTTATCTGCTAGCCTTACCTACAATATGCTCAAACTCGGTTATGTCAAACTCTAAATCTTCCAATTCACAGCATATTAAAGTTTCCCTTCCAATACAAATATCCCAATGATTTACGATTTGTTTTCAGTTTTATTTGATGTTCTAGCAAAAAGCGATATTGTCTCTCCAGTACCAATAAAGGCTGATGTATTCTGATTAAAAATTCTATCATTCTTTCCATTCCCTTTTAGTGGTCATAACGCAAATCAAATTGACTGGTGTCTATTTTTCCATCCACTTGGTGTAATGGTACCTAAGACCAAGTACCCAACTTAATCAAGGCAGGGTCTAACGCTCTCGGGTCCCAGACACCCTACTTGACTGACAGAAGGGTATAAATTTTTTGAGATTCAATTTCATCGGATTTTGGCTCAACTCTTCCCAAACTTGCATGATATGTTTACTAAGTTCCCTAGATGTTTTCCTAATATCAATATGACGTTAATATATATTAACATATACTGACCAATTCATAAAACTAAAACATTAATGAAGACTTAGAAAGTGACTAGACGTACACTTCAATACAGAGGAATGGTAGTTGGATGAAATAAGTAATGTTTAGACGCTCGAATTTGATGGTAACCTGACTTTAAATTCAGGTTAGCATTTAATAATAATAATAATAATAATAATCGTCTCATATTCCAGTTGTATCATCAATATGCTTCACT